>NC_031976.2:28337945-28395270 GCF_001858045.2 Oreochromis niloticus | reverse complement strand
TTTTTTTTTATAGAACAATAAAATAAAAGTGCTGGCTGAGGACGCTGCCGCGTTGAACTTTGACCTCGGAGTGACGTGACGTTTGTTCGCACAACCAATAGAAGTGCAGAAAGTCGCAAATCAGGCATATTGTTCGCATAAACACAAAAATAAATAAATCAATAACGAAATAATCCCGATGTTGTGCCAAAGATGATTTGCAATGTTACTTGTGTTCTATGTGTAATACCTTTGCTTAAATGACTAAATGGACTGTGTATTTATGACTCTGCGTTATAGTCCTACATACATAAGTAACATTCATATGTACAGATAAAAATGTACAGAGATATGTACACAAGCGTGTACACAAAAGTCTACTGCTGATCGAGCTGCTCAGTGTTCGTACAGTCTCATGCAGAGGGCGTGGAGGTGTTGTCCATGGTGGATGCTAGCTTAGACAACATCCTCTCCTCCCCAGTCTGCTCAGTGGACTTAGCGGACCGCTAAAGCTGGCCCTCCCGACCAGTTTGTTAAGTTTCCCCCTGTCCCTCTCTGCATTCCACCACTCCAGCAGACCACAACATAAAAGACAGCAGACGCCACCACAGTGCCGTAGAACATCCTTAGAAGACGTACTACCTACATTATAACCAATCAAGTCCTGCCTTTTTTTAAATACAGATTAGGATTTACTATTTACTGAAAGCTATGCATTAGTTTGCTTCTTCATTATTGTGTTTCGCCCTGCATAAACTAGATAGCTTTCCTGATAACTACAGTCAGTACTCTCCTACTGCCATTAGCGGTGACCTAAGAGGCTTAACCGTAATATTGCTTTGCAGTGTAAATGTTGCAGAAAATGACTGTCTTTTCTTTCTTCTTGTGTGCAGATTGACTGTGACGTCATAGCACTGATGGATGACGCAACTTTGGCAAACTACATTCCCTCGTATGGAGACCGAATTGCCCTCTTCAATTTCTGCAAAAGCAAGCAACCACTGTCAAAAAGAAAACTAGGACTTCTGCAAAAACTTCGTGAGAAAATGAAAACCAGAAAGAAAGTCCAAAGGAGACACTTCACATACAGATGCAGGAATAAGACAGACAAAGAAGCAAAAAGCAACACGAAATGTTGAGATAGGATGGATCCATAGTGATGGAAAAATAGCCAAACAGGTGAGAGCGAAGCAGGGAGTGGCACTAGAAAATTCAAATGGCCACTGATGCTGGATTAAAAGATATTCTTCAGGAAGGAAAGAAACTTTTTTTCCTGATGGCATATCTCCTAAGGGATGTGAAACAGATTTTGAGTTTGAGGTTTGGGACTTTAAACAGAACTACCTTACTGATGATACCTGCCAGTCTATTGGCAATATGTATGAGGCAGCGAGACTGACAATGTTACGCTTCTACATTGCAACAAAACCAAAAGATCCTGAAAAAGATGCCAGCGAGACATCTGAAGTGGTGTTTGTCTCAGAAAGCAGTGGCAGTGATATTAATCCATTGCAAGTGGGGGAAGTCAGGGTAATTTTGATGAAGTCATCGCTGGTTCAGAAATTTAGATGATCCAGAAATTACTTTTGGTCCAATTTTTGATGCTGAAGAAGATACAGAAGACACATTAGTCTATGAGGGTTTTCTTGTACCCCTCAGTCCACCTAATTCAGAGAACGTAATAACAATCACCATACGTCATACTGACACTTTACGTGACATGATTACTGCTTTCTCTGATGAGGAGATTTTGAGCAAAACACTGAATGTGAAGCGCATACTTCCAGACAACACAGAAGAACCAGGCACTGGATCAGGAATACTAAGAGATGTACTCACATGCTTCTGGCATGAATTTTATGAGCGATGCACCCTAGGTGCAACAGTTAAAGTGCCATTCATTCGCCATGATTTTCCTGCTGAAAAATGGAAGGCAGTTGGGCGAATACTCTTGAAAGGTTACCAAGAATGTCAGTATTTTCCAAATAAACTTGCAATCCCTTTTCTGGAACAAGTGCTTTTCAGTGGTGTTTACAGTGATCTTAAAGCACACTTTCTACAGTTTGTCAGCAGCCAAGAATGTGATGTTTTGATGGAAGCAGTAAAAATTTCTCTGCAGTTGACTTGGATGATCTTGTGGAAGTTCTGGACAGTTATGGCTGTAGAAAAAGAATCACTGCTGAGACTCTTCCCACAATCCTTGATGAAATAGCACACAAAGAGCTTGTCCAAAAACCAATGTTTGTTATTGACTGCTGGAGGGAGATCATCGACCCCCATATCTCCCTCAGTCCGGAGGCACTGACCAAGTTATTCTCTGAACTGCAACCAACTTCAAAAAAGTGTGCCAGCTACTGAAATTTGCTGTGGATTTGACTCCACAACAAAAAGAAGTGAAAAATCATCTCAAAGATTCATCAGAGAGCTGGATAACATTAAACTTCAGAAATTTATGCGTTTCTGCACTGGATCTGACCTTATAGTAACAAACAGTATTTATGTGGAATTTCAAGATATGACAGAGTTTACAAGAAGACCAGTCGGACACACGTGTGGGAATGTTCTGCAGCTAGCTAACAGCTATGAAACTTCCCAGATTTTCGTTCTGAATTTAATGCAGTTCTTGAAAGTAATGTCTGGGTGATGGACATTGTTTAGACTTTCACAGCAATGCGCTACATTTGAACTGCTCATTCAGACTAGAGCATAACTGTAAAGAGATGTTAGGAATTTGTATTTTTATGTATTTTGAACTTATACAGTATACTTTTTTTAATTAGAGAGAAGTTTCTCATCTCTGTTAGAAGTCCAGTTTTGGCTAATATTTCATTTTCTTTTATCATTTTGAGTTTTACATGATACAGTCACAAAACAAAACGAACGGGTACACTGTTTACTACCATATCCAGAGCTGTCTTCACCAAATCCAAGCTTTCCAGCTGTAAGACAGAAACCTTCAGCAAAAGCATGAAGAAAGAATACTAAAGATCTATAAACTATAATTAAACTGCTCTTAAACTTTCTTTAATGCACCATGTGTGGTGTGAGAGTTCAGCACAGTCAATACTTTTGTAAGTAATTAGTAGTAAGACTAATTCATTCAGATTGTATTTTCTTATTAGGTCAGGGCTAAAACTGAACATAGTTATAATGTAAAAGTAATGCTGTTATTCAACACTGTATTGTAAAAGGAATAAGTACAATTTTATACTTTAGCATTTGTCATGTCTGAAAATATTTGCTTTACAGTATATGCAATTTTTAGTTAAGGTAGGTTAAGGTATCAAAGTTTGGCATTTGTTGTTGATTACAAAGGTTCCATTTAAAGTTGGTGAAAATATTTTTTAAAATTCCAGTATTTTCTTAATGTCATATTGTTTCTAAGCATACCTGTTATTCATCCATCAAATTGATTCAAGCTGCTTAAAGGATTCAGTCTGTTTTGAAGACGGTTATTGATTACTGAGATCATAAATAAACACTGTACAGTTCAGTGCAGTGGTCAAGTGCTGTGATTATTCAGGCATCCTTTTGTAATGCCAAATTGTCATGTTCTCAGATATAGTATTAATCTTAACACCTGAAAAAATGTCTTGTTACTGGCAGAAATTATGCATTTTTATTTGTATGCATGTATGTTCTCAACCATTCACACTTGTTTTTATTTCTATACCATAGATGACACTGAAGGAATATGTGATACCACAATAGCCAGTGTTCATGATCTTTACAGTAAGTCACTGATGTATACTGATGCATAACAAGACTGTATGAGATCTATAAGTTTGTTTTAAAAGTTGAGTCATTCTTGTTACAGGGCAGCTTATACGGTTATGAGTTTTAGCCATGTTATTGGCATTGGCAAGAACAGGTTTCTTGTAAACTTTTTCTAATAAAATGTTACTGTACACAGTACATTTGTATTGTTGTTTTGAATATGTTCATCAAGCTCCTTATCTATTTGAACATGCCAGAATTCAAGAGACTGCCACACATGAGCTCAGTAACATGGAAGAATACCATTTATTTTTAATTTCAAACATTTCATAAAGATACACAAATGTAAATGTAAAACATGTTGCACTTAATGGGACAATAACTTGATTCCACTTGTAGGAACTGTTTTGTTGCATTGTTGCTGGGATACTACAAATAAAAGTCAAAATATTTTTGGTATGTTTCTTATAATTTTAGGATTCATATCATAAAGAGCCTTGTATACGACAGCTCACACTGAATCAGTATAGCAATGACTCATGGTCATTTTACATGAAAACCAGCTAAAATATCTTACAACTAACACAAGTGAAATACAATAATAATTAGGTGATGGATCTTCATATGGGTAAATGATTATAATAGCTTTGCTTTAATATAATTGCACTAAAAGCTCCCCAAAAGGCATGACGACTTTAAATATTAACAATGATACGTTTATAGAAACATGCTGTTGTCAAGACCTAGAATTGTTAATGCTACTATGGTTGCTGAAACATACCACAGATAACCCAGGCACTTAGCATATCATATGCTGGTGCCTGGGTTTCCAGCCATGAATATTAACAGTAAAGGCTGATACAGAAAACAATGAACAGGGAGCTGGTCAGTTTATATTTTATATACTATGCACATGTCTGGCAACAAAACACAGAAATTTATATTGCAATTTACTGGTAGGCAGGTTTACAACACTTATGATTCAATCAAAAATATAACAATTGTAAATGCAGTTTAATGTATGGCCTTTTAAAAGGATTAACATGTGTTTCATAACTGATTGATAATATCACAATATTCAGCTTTTTCAAGCAACATATAAACATTTCTGTTTATTGGTAGTGTGAATGTAGAAATAAATCTAACTTGGGGGGAGGAGGGGGGGGGGGGGGGGGGAGAGATACCAACCAAACTGTATTTATTATTATGATCAACATAAAATGATACTAGTTGATGCTGACCTCCTATAAGCACTCTGAATTTACATTACAGCAGTAATAAACAGCAATATTCTGACAGAATGACCTGAAAAATGGCATGTTCGGTCACACCTAAAAGATGTCTTTCATTTAATGCAGTGCAGAAATACCTGCATAAAAGGTACCTGTAAGACATGGCACCTACTATCAAATCACGTTATCAAGATAAAGAGAAATATTTTGTATTTATTTGTACATTTACACACTGAAGTTTCTTAAATACTTTGCAGTATTTCTTCTCTTAACCTAATATACAGATCTGTAGCACCAAGTGGATCTCCTGGGGCATCCCATTCATTTTCTACCATAAGCAGACAACACAGTTCAAAGACTGTTTCATCACAGGGGTATTGACCTTTTGGGCTACACTCTTCCATACACAAAGTGATATCCTCCATAGAAATAGGTTTCAGTCTGTCCTCAGCACTGTGCAGCTCTGGAAATGAGTACATTACTACTGGTCGACCCGATGCTGCACTACCACTTGGCCGGATTTTGTGTGAGTTCCATGTGTTCACAACTTCATCAAGTTCATCCTACATGAAAACAGCACAATATAAGTGTATGAAACAGACCATGTACCAGCAGATTTAGCCAAAGTTGAGGCTTATTAACTCATTAATCAACAGACATAGAAACTGACCTCTAATTAATGTAAAACAAAGCAGCAAAAACAAAATAGCACTGTCACTAAAAAGCACATGGACACCGAATGGTGCTACATGATTCTACTGTTGAATAGATAGCCCAACACTTTATACTCAGTGTGCAATGATTCTACAATATATTTTCAATAGAGAATTTACCAAATGATAAGATTGCTTTCTGAAACCGTGCCCAAAGGACCACTAGGTAACAGACTCCATAGTAATTAAAACCATGTGGAAAAAATAAATAAATAAATAAATAATGCTCCATGCACCTGTGCTGAGAAAGGTGCAGTTACTTCCACTGATAACATGAGTACAATTCCATCAAAGTATTAAAATGGAATCCCAAAAAGTTGATTCTGTTCATCTGGATGTAGCGTTTTCAGTGTGAGAAATGTTTTGTCAAAATCATTCCTTACCTGGCTGATTGAGCATGCATCAAGACATATTAAAATGGAAATAAAATTCATATTTTATTTAAAGAAAAAAATGTTCTAACCATATTTATATTTTCTATTTTTGCAGCTAAGACATTACATAGCATGAGCACATGCTTTTACCTGAATAAGATTGAGAAAGCAGAACTGGATAAGACCTTTGTCCAAAAAATCCCCTGTGAAGTGGCCATCATCCTGAAAACTTTGAAATAAGTTCATCCAAAATTGTGCACTCTGTTTGCGTAGGGTAGTCCACCATCCTTCTATACGTTGGTTGGCTGTACTTCTTCCGTAAAGGAAACTTTTCTCACCTGCAAAACTGTCTGTGTGGTTTCTCCGTAAAACATCTGCATTTGTTCGACACAACCATTTTCTGTACCTCGGTCAGCACGTAACCTCTCTGGACATCCATTGATGCATGAAACTGTTTTCAGAAATAACTTGCAATCAATTTAGGGTCATTGTTTGTGGTATAAGCCTCCATCCATAAAACATAGCGGCTAAAACCATCTATGCAGCCACTGATAGCAATACCATATGGTTTCAACTTGTCATAGCCATCCATGTGCCAGAGAGCATTTGGCCCTCTGCAGCTGTACTGACGTCTTCTCAACCGTCGAGCTCGTCTCAGTTCCACACCTTGAGGGTCAACCAATTTGATTATGCATCTTACAGTATCTTGTGACACCACAAATCCATGTTGAATTGCACGAAGATGTAGCCAACGATAACCTTGCATCTGTCCATTTGTCATGATCTGTTGTTGGACAAAGGCTAGCACTTCCTCCAAGTTTGATTGATTCTTCCTTCTAAAAAGCCCAAGTCTTTTACAAATTCTCTTTAGAGTTCGAACACTCATAATTGTCTGATGACTATGTGCTAAAATTGAAAGTATTTCTTTGTTACTGAAGGAAAGTCTGAAATACAGTCTTATTAAGTCATCCAAATCTGACATGTCAGCGACTGTTTCTCTCACTTCGAGAGGTGAAATTTTTGCAGAAGTCCTAGTTTTCTTTTTGACAGTGGTTGCTTGCTTTTGCAGAAATTGAAGAGGGCAATTCGGTCTCCATACGAGGGAATGTAGTTTGCCAAAGTTGCGTCATCCATCAGTGCTATGACGTCACAGTCAATCTGCACACAAGAAGAAAGAAAAGACAGTCATTTTCTGCAACATTTACACTGCAAAGCAATATTACGGTTAAGCCTCTTAGGTCACCGCTAATGGCAGTAGGAGAGTACTGACTGTAGTTATCAGGAAAGCTATCTAGTTTATGCAGGGCGAAACACAATAATGAAAGAAGCAAACTAATGCATAGCCTTTCAGTAAATAGTAAATCCTAATCTGTATTTAAAAAAAGGCAGGACTTGATTGGTTATAATGTAGGTAGTACGTCTTCTAAGGATGTTCTACGGCACTGTGGTGGCGTCTGCTGTCTTTTATGTTGTGGTCTGCTGGAGTGGTGGAATGGCAGAGAGGGACAGGGGGAAACTTAACAAACTGGTCGGGAGGGCCAGCTTTAGCGGTCCGCTAAAGTCCACTGAGCAGACTGGGGAGGAGAGGATGTTGTCTAAGCTAGCATCCACCATGGACAACACCTCCACGCCCTCTGCATGAGACTGTACGAACACTGAGCAGCTCGATCAGCAGTAGACTTTTGTGTACACGCTTGTGTACATATCTCTGTACATTTTTATCTGTACATATGAATGTTACTTATGTATGTAGGACTATAACGCAGAGTCATAAATACACAGTCCATTTAGTCATTTAAGCAAAGGTATTACACATAGAACACAAAGTAACATTGCAAATCATCTTTGGCACAACATCGGGATTATTTCGTTATTGATTTATTTATTTTTGTGTTTATGCGAACAATATGCCTGATTTGCGACTTTCTGCACTTCTATTGGTTGTGCGAACAAACGTCACGTCACTCCGAGGTCAAAGTTCAACGCGGCAGCGCTCCTCAGCCAGCACGTTTTATTTTATTGTTCTATAAAAAAAAACAAAACCCAAATACTGTATTAAGTTTATTTTTTACCGGTAGTGAACTATAGTGCAGCCTACCATTTCCACACGTAGGCGTTAAGTGCACTGGGCAGCTCAGAGTATAAGATATGATTTCCTTCTTGAGCTGACATACATTACACAGTGCAGGAGAACGATGACGTCATTCTGACATTATAAACAGTTAACAGTTTGCTCATTTCTTCCGACGCTGTACCACTAACGTATACACAGTTACATGCACTACATTAGTTTGTGTTAGCTAACATGTTGTGAGGGGATCGTCAGTATGAACCGGGGCTGTGTATGAACGCCACCCATTTTTCTGAGTGAAATATCCGCATAAACATTCATTACAGTTTCTCTCCTCCGCTGTACTAAGTGTAACCTACTGCCAATATCAAATATATCAGTGATATTGGCAGGCGGCTAGCATCTGTAACACAGCTCCGCTTAACTGCCTTGAAAAACTCTGAAATAGTAGAACAATAAAATAAAATGCAACGAACCCATCTGGGATGATCCTGCGATCAACAACAGTTAAAACGTCAATTCACCTAGTATACTGTAACATCGTGAAACACGTTCATTCCTATATAACATTATAAGCTAACAAGCATGCTAACAGCTAACCGTAACTGTACCGTAACTGTTTTCCTGTAAAAATAAGAGACACCAAAGTATCTCTCTTTTTTTACTCACCTTCTGCTCTTCCATTAATAAAATAGCATCTTCGGGGACCCCTCGGCCACGCAAAAAATCACTTATATCCACCATATTTAGTGAATTAGTTCTCCACCTGCCAAACTGGACACATCGCTGTCACTGAAGCTGGAAGCCTGCAGGTGCCCACCTCAAAATTCTGAGATTAAAGTCAGAATTCTGAGAAAAAAGTCAGAATTCTGACTTTAATCTCAGAATTCTGAGAAAAAAGTCAGAATTCTGAGATTAAAGTCAGAATTCTGACTTTAATCTCAGAATTCTGAGAATAAAGTCAGAATTCTGAGATTAAAGTCAGAATTCTGAGAAAAAAGTCAGAATTCTGACTTTAATCTCAGAATTCTGAGAATAAAGTCAGAATTCTGACTTTAATCTCAGAATTCTGAGAAAAAAGTCAGAATTCTGACTTTAATCTCAGAATTCTGAGAATAAAGTCAGAATTCTGAGATTAAAGTCAGAATTCTGAGATTAAAGTCAGAATTTTTTTTTTTTTTTCCAGTGGCCCTAATCCTCTTCCGTACTTTGGACTTATCCGTGGCTCACTCGAAAATGAAGAACATCATATTAGCAGCAAAACAACATTTAAATCAATGTAAACATAGACGAGTGGGCAAAGGAGAGGATTCCAGAGACAAAGAAAACAAAGCGTTCCAGTTATGAAATGTATAAGAGCCAAATCTGGTGTTCTACAAGATTCACGGTGTTTACCAAAAAAATCAGTGATTTTAAAAGCATTTGAAATGAGTGGAACTGTGTTGTTGTAAGTCTTAATGAAATAGATGCTAACTATGGAACCTTGTTAATATTGATGAGATTATCCAAGCTGTCATGGTCCTGGGTCATTTTGACCCAGCGTTCTTGGTTGTCTTGTGTTTTTGTAATTTATTAGTTCATTATTTATTCTATGATCCCTAGGTTGTTCAGTTTAGTTTATTGGATCCCCCCTTGTATCTCTGCCCTCTGTGTCTCCCTATGTGTCCCTGTTTTACATTGTGGTGTGAGTTCTTGTGCTGTGTTTCCCTTCCTGTTTCATTCTGTTATGTTCAGTCCAGCCTCCCCTGTCTCGTTATGGTTATCCGTGTCAGCTGTGTTCCTCGTGTGTTGTCACTTCCTTGTTATCCCTCTGTGTATTTAGGTCAGCATCTCCCTCAGTCCTCAGTCGCATCCTCCCTCATGCTGTGTCTTCCCATGTGTGTATCTCTGTGAAGTTTAGCTTATATTTTCCCAGTCTAGTTTAGTTTTGTATCATTTCCTTGAGTCAGCAAATAAAGCTGCATTTTGAGTTCATTCCCATGTGTTGCGAATCTTGCATTTTGGGTCCAATCTCGTGCGTGCCACACAGCCGTATCATGACACAAGCTCCTTTTAGTCAGGTGCAGTCTTTAATTTGAAGTTATGGTGGTTCCCAAAAGGTTGATTCTGTTCATGTGGACATAGCGTTTTCAGTGGGAGAAATGTTTCATCACTCATCCAAGTGACTTCTTCAGTCTCAGCTGACTGCAGGTTTCCCCAAACTTATAAACAGTACATTGCACAATGACTGAAACTAGCACCACTGCATGAACAGTAGGCTGGGAGGTCAGTTACCTGGATGATAGAGCATGCATCAAAACAAGTTATGGTGGTCTACAAGATTCCAAAGTTTTACCACAAATAAAATAAAAATGTTAACATTTTTGTATTTTTTCTTCCCTGGAGCTGGATTTTCTCATGTTGAGGAATAGCTTTCCAGATGTTCAGTGTTATGGTCCCATCTTTGCTCAGGACCTACCGTTTTTCTGTGCTCAACCAACTGCTTTATTTTGTGGTTTCTCCAGTGCGTACGTTTGTGAATTAACTCTGTTTCCCCTGTCCCAGAAGAAACTAGGACATTTTGAAGGTCTGAACTGTCATTCATTTCTGATCAGTCCTTCGACCACACAACTTTTAAAGGAATGGTTTTCTTGTTTAGGTTTGCAGTGTGTCCTTAAAAAGTCTGAGAAAACTGGAGAGTGGAGGCTAAAATTGAAGACCTAAAAAATCTATTTACAGCAGGTGAACAGTATCTGAAAGTCGTTTAATTAAGAAACAGGAAAAAACTGACATAACGACCTGGGAAATGCATCTGGCTCTTCTGTTGATCCATCTGTTGTTTGCCAAAAACAAGAAGAAAAGGATGAGGTATACCAAATTACACAACAACTGGAGTGAAAATCAATGACAATGAGTCTTATGGGGTGACCCATTGCCATCATCTCCAATTTAAAAGATCTGGTTCACATGTTGCAGAGAACTAAAGAAGTCAGGAGACACTTGTCTCCTGACCTCTTTAGGTCAGTGTCTACAGTCATCACGCACCTCACTAATTTAGAATATCTTCATTTAGCTTGGAAAAAGAGTTTGTTGTTCTGAAAAAAAAAAACAGGTCTGTTTTCCGCACTGTAGCTAAGCTGACATACTGTAGAGTCAGAGCTCTATTAAGCCAAGTATTCCTTTAATCTTAACTAGTAATCCCCAAAGGTTGATTCTGTGACCGGAACACCTCACCCAGGGGGCGCCCAGGAGGCATCCTTGTCAGATGCCCGAACCACCTCACATGGCTCCTTTCAATGTGGAGGAGCAGTGGCTCTACTCTCAGCCCCTCCCAGATGGCTGAACCTCTCACCCTATCTCTAAGGGAGAGGCCAGCCACCCTTTAGAGGAAACTCATTTCTGCTGCTTGTACCCGCAATCTTGTTCTTTTGGTCACTAACCACAGCTCGTGACCATAGGTAAGGGGTAGAGACGTAAATCGACCGGTAAATTGAGAGCTTTTACATTCGGTGCTCTAATCACCAAGACAGACTGGTACAGTGTCTAATGAATTTAATCATCACAAATGAAAAATATTCACAGTGGAACACTATCAATCATAGACTGGCATCCACAGAACCAGGACTTCAACATTATTGAAGCAATGTGGGATCATCCTGACAGAGAACAGAACAAAAGGCTGCCAACATTCCAAGAAGAGCTTTGAATGTCCTTCAAGAAAGCTGGAGAACTACTCCATAAGACTACTGTGGAAGCAGATTTCTTTTCTCATGTATTAATCACATATTTTAATCACATCATATTAGTGATAGTAATATCACTTTCTCACTTAGTTGTATGCATGTACACTACAGATGGGCCTTATGCTCTACACACACAGTGAAGCCATTGTAATGGGAGACGTTTAACTGATAGTGAGACTCCTTCTGCTTATCGGGGATGTAAATCTTTAGGTGACGGCCAAGCAGAAAACAAGGTCATAATTCTCTGTGTGAGGGAGGAAGATATAGCCCCCCTGAGAGATGGGCCAACATTTAAGAGTTGTGGAATGTTCTTTTTTTGAGAAGGTATAAAAGAGTTCAGGGCAGTGTCCATCCACCGGAAAAACTGTTTGGTGTGCGATCTGAACGTTTTTCTCCACTGCAGTGTTTTTCTTTTTCTTTTCTTTAATGAACCTCACTTCAAAAGACACCCTCACCTTGTAGTTGCAGTTTTATTTAAGATTTTCCACAACACTACCTAAAGAAATTACAAGAAAGATTTCCTGAGAGTTTAAGGTATGTTGAAGAATAAAGATGGTCATACCAAATCTCGACTTTCAATCTCATTAGAATTGTATAAAAATTGTATGAAAACTGTTTTATATAACTATTTTATAAACCTAACTATTTTTGCCCAGTACTTGGTGCCTAAGTACTTTTTTTTATTGTTTAAAGTCTACATGTAGACATATTCTACATCATTCCCAAAAATCACAAATATGATGGTGTCATGACCCCTGGATATGAAGAGGCATTTATAAATTTATTGTCTAAAATTGAATCATTATTTAATAGTTATCGAAACTATGGTTTGGGGTACATTTGCATCAAACCTAATCAAAGTTTATGATTTATTCAAAGAGGCAGTGGGAGGAGTTCCCTTATTACCGTACCCAGGTTTATAGATTTGCATTTTGTTAATATTAAGCTCTGGTGTCAGCTCAGCATGGGATTAACAACACAGTATGTCAAATGCACTTTGATTATAATATGATGTTTCCTGATTTTACCATTTTATATCGGCTCATTTTTTTAATTACTTGTTTTTAATACTTTGGAAATCTTCTACTACTTGGTAAGCAATTACTTTTACTTTTTCAAACCAAACACAGCAGGTTATATTTCGATTGATACTTTTAATCTTGTGTTTGGCACTGGTTTGTGATCAGAAGTATCTTCTGCCATTGTTATACATACTTTTACTCCATACCATATAAATGGAATTGAGCAGCAAACACAACTGATATCTTTATTGATCAAAACTTCAAGCTTAATTAACTTCTTTAAAATTAGTTGCCTAGATTCATCAGCATTTAATATACTGATTTGCAAATAATATCTGTCAGTTTACATTGGATTTATTGTAAGTTGATTTGACAACATGGAATATAAGATAATACAAGTGAAAAGAAAATAAATCAGAGGAGATGTTTTGGAAGTAGTTTCAAAACCGTGGTGGGGCAATATATTCTGAAGCCTGTTTATATATGTATTACTTAGCTATGAATGGAATTTCAACTAATCAAGTTCAGAACCTAAAAATATAACCAATAATATTCCAGTGTATTAATTGATGTATTAACCTCCTAAGACCCAAACTCATGGCATGCATTTTTAATTTCTCTTTGCTATTTGGGCTGATTGGGACCTGAAAAATGTAAAAACAAAGAATTATGCGATTTTTAATTTACCTGATTTTTGTTTCTGAGAAAAATGAGATCCACATATGAGGACATTTACTTTAAATTTTGACAGAACAGTGGCAGTATAACGTCCCCGTAAGTAATCAGGCCCTTGTAGAGCAAAATTTAGTATTTTGGTCTAGACAACCCAAAATGTGACGTCCACATATGTGGACGCCAGGTCCTAGGAGGTTAATATAAAACCAAATGGGGAAAAATGCTTTCAGCTTCTCCTGTAAATTGAATCCAGCATGCACTCTCAAAATTATCAGTGATACAAAAAAATAGCAAGTAGTCTTCTAATTTTAACAACTAATTGCTTTTGCTCTCCTTACGAAAGGCATTTTGATTGATTAAGTGCTGTTTAATCTGATATAGGTCTAAAATGGAGTCAACAGTGAAGACTGAGGTCATTCTCTCAGTTCACATTATTTCATTCGTGATCGGCTTCCCCTGCAATCTCTTGGCTCTCTATTCATTTAGTGTCAAGATCCGCTCCAAGCCACTTCTACCAGATATCCTACTACTCTGTCTCACTGTCTCTGACCTCCTCTTCCTGATGATCCTTCCTTTCAAGATGCACGAGGCTGCATCTGGTATGAAATGGAATCTGCCCCACTTCATATGCTCCATCACTTCCTTCACCTTTTTCACCACAATCTACACCAGTTCCTTGCTGCTGGTGACAATCAGCGTGGTCCGCTACATAGGAGCAGCATTTCCTGTCACCTACCATAAACTGCAGAAACCTGTGTATGCAGTTGTTATCAGTGCTGTTATTTGGCTGATCTCAGCAGCACACTGCAGCATTGTTTTCATCATTGAGCACCACCCATCTCTGGTCAGCAATAGCTCTGGTATGTGCTATGAAAACTTTACAAAGACGCAGTTGGAGGTTCTCCTCCCACTACGTCTGGAGATTTTCATTGTACTCTGCCTCATACCTTTTTTAATTTGTGTTTACTGCTACTTGCGCTGCATCTTGATTCTGTACAGCCGCCCCAGGATATCCCCGATGCAGAAACAGAAGGCCATTGGCATGGCCTCGGGGACTCTCGCTGTGTTCCTTATATGTGTTCTGCCATTCAGTTTATCACATTTAGTGGGTTATTTCCAGGGACAGAGCCCAGAGTGGAGATACTACACATTACTGCTTAGTTGTTTCAACACCTGTATTGATCCCATCATCTTTTACTTTTCATCCTCCATCTTTCGCGTCTCATGTGAAAAGTTCATTTTCAGGAAGTGGTGGATCACCGTTTCAGGACTGAAAGGGGATGTCACCACCTCCAGCTAAGAGAGGGGGAAAAAAGCTATTTTTTAAATACTAGTTGAACCAACCAACTATCTCTATTATTGTATTTCTATAATTTTATTGTAAATATACATGAAATATGTAACCTCATATTTTTAGAGCACTGTGCACTTGCTCTCTTGTTCAACAGGACTGTGTGTTATTGTACAAATTATTTTCGTTGCCATTTTGTAACAAATCCAGAGATGCCTTTGGTGTATAGAAGCAAATTTAGAAGCTTATTTTCTTTACTAACAACACGATACAGTAATATAGCACACACTGACTGCATTTATTTATATAACCTGCGACATGCAACTGTAACTGCTTACAGTCACAGTGCTCTACTGGTTCTGAACTTTGTCTGAACTTTGCATCATATGCAAATGTACAAACAAATATCATCCATAGTGAACTGATAGGCATAGGCATGTCTATAGATCACCAAAATGAGATCAACAATTTTAAAAGGTGGCATTTTCCAAAAGTTTCTGGATGAAATGTTTGAACTTCCTAAGCTTTAATGTATAACAAAGGAGTAGATTACAAAAAAAAAAAAAAAACTAAAACAGCCAAATTAGCAATGGAGGCCAAAACCATTTTATTTACCAGACTGAAAAAAAAAATTGTTTGTTTGTTTTCAAATATTTTCCAAAGTGGTTGTATAAGAAACTGGGTGTGGGTTTTTTCTACTTTGCCTTCATTTTGTAAACACAGTGTAGCTGTTTGTTTGAACACTCTGCTGAAGGATAGTTTCAGCAGGCACCATCACTGGTGCACTGCTGCAATTTTGCAGTTTCCAAATACCTTGTGTTGTAATCATTGTCATTTCTGATGTTATAATGTCCTGTGGAAGACCTTGGTGCATAAAAATAAGAAGAATCTCCTTAATCATGATGCTTCCAAAATTTGATCTTTAGTGTGTTATTAACCTTGTGGAAGATTTCTCCTTTACCTTACCTATTTATAATAAATATTTTGGTGCCTGTAGTGGTTTTCTGTAGTTTTCTTTTGTTGTTCCTATCTTTTCTTTAATGTGTTGCTTGTTTTGCTGTTGTTTTTAGACTTTGTTGAGGTTACGATATGGCTTCTGCAGTTAGAATCAAATGGCATAGAACTTAATTTGCATAATTATTTATGCTTATATGTAAGCTACATTTTAGAAATACTCATTCAATAAACAATGTACTGAAAAGGCAAATGATAGTGTTGTCATTTTTGGAAAGAATTAAGTAAATGCATTGGTTATAGAGGTTTCTTTATCTCTTGCTGTCTCTCTAAGCAAACAGTTACACTTTCCACTCTTTACAGCGTCTTCCGTACTAATGTGCACTTCCTGATTCACTAACTGTCCTCCATCCTCCTCTCTCTCTCTCATTTTGTAGGCTGATCAGCTCCTCAAAGTACTTCAGTTTTCTCAACACACTCTCCTCACTTGTTTGCACATTTCCATTACCAAGTCTCCTTGTGTTCCTTCTTCTATCCAGAGGATAAACAAAACAGTTTCCTCAATTCACTACAATCAGTCCTTCTGCATTTCTCTCCTTAACACCATATCTACCCCAAACCTCTGTTCCCTCCACCTTATCCAATCACCACTCTCTCCCCTGTAATACTCTCTACCACTTTATCTAACTTATGGGAGAATTCATCTTTCTTCTGATGACAACATTCAACAATTACCCCTTTGAGTTCCAGCTTCAAACTATTCATGCTGTATGACACTCTCTTCGCCTCCATAACACTATTAACATATTTCTTTTCCTATCTACACAATGGCAGAAAACCTTGAATACTCGTCCAGTGCTTCCAACTGGTCTCCTGCACACATAATATATCTGCGTTCCTTTTCTCCATCATATTGATCAGTTCATTCTCCTTACCAGTCGTATTTCTTGCTACATAGTCTCTATTCTCGCCTACCTACTCCTGCATTCTCTCACTTCTCTTCCTTTGTCTTAAGCTATAGAACTACACATTGACCTCATACAGGGTGTGCATTCCAGCACACTACTGACCTTAGGACATTTATTTTACATTGCAGATTTCAAACAGTTGCCCTCATTTAGGATCTCTATACTGCTGAAAATTATATAGGCTACTTAAGCATGAGCATCTATATTTTTTTCAACTTCAGCATAGTTTTGATATCAAATACTTTTGATATTTTTGAACTTTCTGGTGACTATACTAATTTCCTGTTGCAAGTTGTGCTAATGTCAAACAGAGGAAATCATTGTTCTTGAAATTGTTCCTAAGCAACAGAAACACAGCTATAGAAGTTAAAGGCTACATGGAAAGCACTTCTCCCTGCAGCTGCTGAAATTCCAAAAATTTTAAAAACCTATAATATGACTGTCTACTTGGGATTTTTTTCTCTGACTTTTGGTGTAACTTTGACTACAAGCAGGCTCATAGCATGACTAAATCCATATCTGATTATCAAGTTCAAAAGTTATTTCAGCAGACACAGTGGGAACAAGTCCTTTGCTGACATACCAGAGACAAAAGAAAACGTGCTGCAAACTTGCCTTTTCAGTCATAATTAACCTACTGATGGCTACTATAGGATGAGAGAGGTTTGTGGCATGTGACTTGTGTGTGTGACTTTTTTTTTTTTTTAAATCAGATCATCTTCGAACTGACAAGTTACAATATGAAAGTCTTTGGTGAAAGACACAGATAGAAATTTGGGGGGGGGTTTGGACATTTTCTTCTGCAGGGTAAGTACACATATTTACCTTGTAAAACTAAACATAGCAGATCCTATTTACTATTGAAATTCTTAGCTGGTGCTAAGAGCTGACTGCCTCATTTGTTTGGCACTGATCAGCAGTCAAAGTTATAAAAGAACATTTTCCTAAAGAATTTTATTCACACCTATATAAAATGGAAATAGTAACACCAAATGAAGTATATTGAATATACTTCAATATACAGCTATACAGCTATACTCAATATATATATTGAGTATAGCTGAGGTATGTTCCATTGTGCTTTTTTGACCTTTTGTTCCATCAAATGTATTTAATTAGTTACATAGACAGCCTGCAGAGATCAAACAGGAGCAAACCAACACTAACTGCCAATTAAATTTGAAAGGTAATTATAAAATCCATTGTAAGTTGCAACTGTGTTTCAGTGATAGTTTGGTGTCTTGGACTTTAACACAGTATATTGTGATTGGCCAACAAAGGTTGTGGTCTGTTACTGTATAAATTGTAATAACATCCATTCTTTCTACTGGTTTAGGTTAATAATGGTGTCCATAGTGTGCAGTGAGTTCATTCTCTCATTTTACTTTTTTTTTTTTTGCTGCTGTTACAACCAAATTTCCCCTTGTGGGACAATTAAAGGATTGTTCTACATAATTTCAATTGCAATTATAATTACAATCTCTTGGCCTTCTATGCATTTAGTGTCAAGATCCACTCCAAGCCACTGCCAACAGACATCCTGCTCCTCAGTTTCACCATCTGAGCTGTTCATCCTGTCCATCCTTTCTCATTCATTTGTTTTATTCCATTTATTTTATCTCATTCAGTGGATTATTTCCAGGAACAGAGCCCAGAGTGGAGGTGCTACTAATAACTGTTGTTTGACTGTAAAATCACAGACGTAATATCACATATGGTCAAATAAGCACAATGGAACATACCTCAGCTATACTTTATTCAATATAGTTCATTTGGTGTTACTATTTCCATTTTATATTGGTGTGAATAAAGTTCTTTAGGAAAATGTTCTTTTATGACTTTGACTGTTGATCAGTCCCAAACAAATGAGGCAGGCAGCTCTCAGCACCAGGTACAGAATTTCAATAGTAAATAGGATCTGCTATATTTAGTTTTACAAGGTAAATGTGTGTACTTACCAACCAAAAAAAAAAAATTCTATCTGTATCTTTCATCAAAGACTTTCATATTATAACTTGTGAGTTCGAATGTCAACTGATATAAAATGTGACACACAAGTCACATTTGACAAACCTCTCTACTCATCCTATAGTAGCCATCAGTAGGTAAATTATGACTAAAATGCAAATTTTTCATCATGCTGTATTTGGTATGCCAGGTACGCATCACATAACCACTTATTTTTAACACACGAATACTTTACCATATCCTTGCTCTTCTGTTTTGATTTGCATAAGTAAAATGTAAAACAACCCCTGCAGCCTTCTTAAACTTCTTTAACTCTAAACTCATCGATCCTTCGAGTTAACTATAAAAAGGGATGCCCCGGTTGACCAAAAACCACCCTTTTTTGTACACACATTAAATTTGAGGCAATGGCACTGCAACCTAGTTATCAGGTTTAGATTTTATTTGAGCAATATAATAAGCTTCGTTTTTAGTGAATGGCATTTGTGGGTTTTAAGAATTAGTAGAGTTCTTTCTTTCTTTGTTTTTTGATGAAATCTTAAAACTGTCACTGAAGCTTCACCTTCCATTGAATTAAAGCTAAAAGTTTGGACTTTGTGGTTGTTTAATATGTTAAATATTTCTATTTGTTGAATGTGTTAAATATATTTTTTAACAACATAAAAGAATATTTTCCTATGTGTCTGTAAGAAACTGTGGGGCTTGTTTTCTGCTTTGGCTTCACTCTTTTCAGTCTAAGAAGCTGCTGATTGCATTAGTCTGTAAACACAGTTTATATTCTTTGTTCTCTCTGCTGATGGATAATTGCGACAGACAAGCACCATCATCACTGCACTGTTGAAATTTTGCAGTTTCCAGATACTTTGGTGTTGTAATTTCTGATGTTGTAGTGTTCTGTGGAAGAGCTTATTGCATCTATAATGAGGTTGTCCTTAATCATGATGCTTGCATATTCTGATATGTGGTGTTTTACTGTTGCTTAGAAGAAAAGAAAGAAAGGAGGTGAAAGCACAGAGCAGAGCAGCTTTTGAGGCACCTGGCTTAAATTTGAATAATTTTTTGACTTCAGAGATGAGTGCGACAAATGACCTCTAGATCATCATCTGATATTGAAGTGTTATTACTTTGGAGAACTCTTACTCAGCTTTATCATTGTCAGGATCAGCATCATTAAAATCAACATCTGCATCAAAATGAGGCTGAACATTACTCACAACAACATGTGCCTCATCGACACTAGCACTGCTCACAACAATAACTCTTTCATCAAGGTCGTCATCAGGATCATTTGCACCAGCATCATGATCATTATTTACAACATAATCTGTATCTGTATTAGGTCCAACATTAGCATTAATCAGACTTCTTTCTATATACTGCCACTCCTCTTGTAAAGGGGGTATAATTTATTGTTTATATTAGTATTGTATTTTGTATTGTCTTGTTTAATCTTGTCTTTTTCTAACACACTATGACTGAGAGAGCTCCTCACAAGAATTCCAACTGCTGGTTTGTGTACATAAGGGAAACAACGAACCTTGAACCTTACTTGAAGCTTTCAACACCGTCCTTTTTGGTGTCATCTCGTGGCCAAAAGTATGAAGAGCAGCTTGAATCTACAACTTGAAATGAACTTCGTCATTATGATAGCCAATTCTACAGAGCTGATTTGACAGCTTCTGTTTAATATCCTGTGACAATTCTGTGTGATATCAGGATACCTCACTGTGGTGCTTTCAACATGTTTTTTGGGGGGAGGGGGGGTGAAAAAAATAATGTTATATCTATTTGATTAATAAATATTTTTGGTGAATAAACACGTGCTGGTTAATGAATGGTCAGCTGATGGCTGGTTGATGAATTTTCGATGAATTCTAGGGATTCGTGATCCATACTGTAGCTGAGTGTTACAGTATGGATCCAAGTGACAGTCTGGTTGCCAGTGCATCTATGTGTCTGTTATGTCTAATATCTTTGCGCATATTGTTAAATCTTTTAAGTCTTTTACAACCTTTTCAATACAAATAATAATATCAAATCAAATATAATAAATATTTTTTTTGGCAGAAGATAACTTTTTCCTGCAGCTTTTTTTTTAACTTTTAACTAAAAGTAGAAACGTCTCTCCCAAAGGTTCAGCTGAGTGACATCTACGTGTAGGAAATCCCTCACCTTACACTACTGCCAGGTACAGACAAAGTACATGTATTTTCAGCCTGGATGGGTGAATAGAAGAACCAAAAAATAGTTCATCATTAACGGAAATGTAAGTGCTATATAGCTGGCTTAAACAAACTATCACCTGTAAATCTTATATTTTGTTGTTTGAGTGCAGATAGAAAAGTTCCCTTAGTATTAATTTGACACATTAATGTTGTGTCATAACAAACAGAGGGAGCTGTTGCAACTGTTGAGAAACTCGAAGGAGACAACTTCGCAAAAAAACCTCAAAATACTCAACAGTCTTGGCTTCAGATTTTGACTTCTTCTCCACCTTGTCAGCGCTTATGACGCAATATTGTCTGAGGTGCCGATATACCCTCTGCATCACTTCGCTCACCGCCACAACATCATCACACAGATGCAGCTATTTATACCTCCCTTAAAGGGACAGGAAGTTGCTGCAGTATTCTCCTAAACAATATGTACGCTATTCAGACAATACGGTGCTTTATTAATTAATACATAAATAAAACTCAATTTAATAAAAATAAATTGGAAGTTGTGGCCTCTTATTCCTGGATTAAAAAGACACCTCACTGACTTTAGCTAAGAGTAAACATGACTTTCAATCTTTCATGCCTTACATAATTAGCTTTTGTTTCTGTATATTTGATAGTAAGACGTGACATCACATATGTAATAATTAAGACCAGTGTTGGTCAAATTACTTGAAAAAAGGAATTCGTTACTAATTACTGATTACTTATCCAAAAAGTAATCATGTTACCTTACTTGTTTTCAAAAGTAATTAGTTACTTATTTACTTTTCAGAAACTTGATACACAACTTGAATACGTAATAAAGCAATAGACCTTTCAGCCCAGTTCTGTTTTTTATGCATAATCCATCATATAAAATTGAAACTAATAGGAATTCTCTTTTTAAAAATTGTTTTATTAGTTTTAATCTTTTAATTTTATGCACATTGCATTAAGCAAAAATTAAATTGTATGCAACTGTATTTGACTTGAATAAATTGTTTAACATTTAAACGTATTTTCTGCATATTCCAGCATATAAAATAGATGCAAGTAAAACACAGCAAAAATTAAATAAAATCAAAGATTCAGCAGCACTAAGTCCTGTCGCTCTTAAATCTATTTTCACCTGTTTAGCAGTAATGAGGCGGGTGGAGGTCGCCCGGTTCCAAATAGCTGGACCGGCCGTCGGACATACCAGGCATTTGCCCAGTGGGCCGATGGTGAATTTTCGTTTTTATGGGCTGATTTTTTTTTGTTTGTTTGTTTGTTTGATTTTTGTAACGGAATTCACAATGATGGTGGTGGATTGGCCAGTTGGTCATGATCGACTCTGAACTGGATCAATTACAGCCGAGGAGGTCGGATGCACCCTCCCCTTGCTTGGGCAACGGCTCTGAAAGCAGTCTTATCTCTGACAAACAGAAGAAAATGGTATGAAGGGGAAAAGGAACTGTACTTCAGCTAGGATGAAAAAAACAAAGCTGGAGTTATTCTGTGTGTTTACGCTGCAGCTGCGTCATCTCCTCTCATTCTCTCCCCCTCCCTCTCCTGTTGCTGCTTTAATCATGAAACTGATCAGTGATCAGGCCCACTTTGAAAAAGGAAAAGGAAACCAGCAGATGTTGCTTTAAACAACAGCAGCACGTTTAAGCTTGATAAGCTGTTGTTAGAATTTATTTAATATTACTTTCTAGTATCAGCCGATGTTTGCTGGAGCCACAGCCGTAAAAGCTGTAGGTCATGATATTGGTTTGGATATCCTGGTGAGAGGGAAACATGAAGATGAAACCAGGAGATGTCCGTACTGAATCATCAGAGCTGAACAGGTGATGGAGAAACAGGTTTACCTTTTAGGTGACATGAATGAGATGAAGGGAAGTTATGAACTGTTCCTGAGAGACAAACAGGGAAAGGGGGGCACAAAGAAATACTTTTCTTTATTATTCTCATTTAAAATGTCTAGTTTTTAATAAATAATTATTTGAATCTTACAACCAAAGTGGGCATCAGATCTAAAATGTGTAGAAATCATACATAAATACTAACAAGAGAGTGTACATCACTGTAACAACAGTGTTTGTTTTCATTCAAAGGCTTTATGACTTTTCCTATAATACCTGGTGGGCCGGTCTCTAGTCAAAATGCCCGGGCCGATTTTTTGTCCCAGTCCAGCCCTGCTGGAAACACAGTCACACTGCAGCATGTTGACTTTTGTCTTGGGTATAATAATAGACCTCTGTCTCTCTGCTGAAATAACTTCTGAACCCGATTATTAGGTTTAAATTTGGTCTGCATTTATCCAAAGTTATGCCTATGACATAGGTCAAGAAAAAGCAGACCCCAAGCAGACAAGATTTGTGACAATGAGTATAGTTCAAATAAAGCTCAAATAAATCAAAAGATAAAGACCAAAAACAAAAACAGTAAGTATTGTAAGGGCAAGAAAGACATTATTGACGAAACAAGACACCCCCATAATCTTTATTTTACAATATTATATTTGGTTAAAATGTTCTCATTGTTTAAATGTTATGTTATTTTCTTTGGTTGTTGTAAAATAATGTGTGCCCCAGTCTTTAATGAGACATAGTGCTGGATGGGCAGTCATTCCTGCATTACACCACAAGAGGGAGTATCTCCTAAAATGAGTAACGCTAGCGGGAGTAAACAAGGCCGGCCACTCACCATAATGCAGTGGGCCTCACAAGAGCTGTGTGAGACTGTACAAATGTGTAATGATGTACTATGTCTATATATTTGCAGACACACTAAAGGCAAACTCACAAAGCCACACTTATTTCAATACCTTTTAACCCAAGTGTGCAACAATATTCCTAAATTTTCTTAAAATATTAATAGATCCCAAATTAATTTCTAATACGCAAACTTTCATTCATTTGGAGTAGTATGTCATAGTGTGCGTTTATATAAACACACCTACAAAGTCATGAAAGTCATTAGCCTGATACATTGTGCCGAAAGAAAGAACAGTCCCCAAAATGATTGTCTGGGAAGTTCAAAGTGTCCATGCTATAACTGGTATAAAAATAAATCTGCAAGGGTGGGCAGAAAGTTTCACAGAGTAGAAGTCATATGGGTGAGAAATAGACATCTTTCTAGTTCAGTGTTAGTCTTATATTTCCTGTTTATTTTTAGAGCACTGCTTGGCACCTCTAAAATATCTTTTCTCTCCGGTTTAATTGGATTGTGTGCTCCTACACAAACCACTATTTGCCAATTTTATAACAAACCAAAAATGTGTTTGATATATATGTAAATGTTTGTTTGTTCACTGATGTGCACATACCAAAATGTAAAACGAGGCCTGCAGTCCTGTTTCATCTCATGATTTCTTAAACATCTTTAACTCTGCACTCATCCATTCTTTCAGTTATCTGTAAAGACCTACGTGGTTAATTACCACAAACAACCACTTCTTTGTACACACATTAAATTTGAGGTAATGGTTTTTGGCAGATGACAAGAATTAATTGGCAAATTAAATATATGGGTTTAAAAAATTATTTGAGTTGTTTGTAGGTTTGTTTTTTTCTTGTTTGTTTGTTGCATTTGTTTGATTGAAACTTTTAAGACTTTGCTTGCAAATGCAGCTACTTAAAGAGTTCGGCCTGCGAAAAATAGGTCTGCAAGTGTCGTAGTGCTGGATCGTTTGACCCAGGGTTTTGAGTTTTCATGTATGTTGATGTCATTTTTGTATTATGGTTTATGTCTAAAGTCATTTTGTTAGTCTTGAGTTTATTCTTTATTGCCTAGGTTGTCCTGTTTAGCTCCTTGGTTATTAGGTCCCTCTGTGTCTTTGTCCTCTGTGTCCCTCTCTGTGTCTCTGGGTTTCTCGCCGGGCCTTCCCCAGAGGCCAAGCTTGTGGCATCAGCTGACTGTGGACACCTGGAGGAGGTTCAACCAGCACAGCCCGTTTCTCCTGGGAGCTAGGGCGACCTGATCCAGTCTCTTCCGTCATTGGCTGAGAGCTTGAGCGAGCTGCCCCAGTCCTCTCCCGCATCCACTGGGGACTCAGGAGAGGGACTCACCTTGATTTGCCTGTTTCCGCTGGAGGCTCTGGTGAGCCGGTCCAGCAATCCCTCGTGTCCGCTCAAGGCTCTGGTGAGCCGGTTTAGGACCCCCTTGTGTTCACCAGAGGCTCAGGACTGCTCTGCCGGCACCTCCTCATCTCCACTGGAAGCTCAAGTGAGCCGGTACCGCCGCCGCTTTACACATGTTTGGCCTCCTGACCTGCCCTGTTGGCTCCGCGGCCTACCTCCAGATCTGCTCCGGTCGGCCCCCTGAACTCTGTTTTGGTCTCCTGAACCATCAGCCTCCGGGTCGGCCCACTGAACTTTTTTTTTGCATCAGATGTGTAATGTCATATTTAACCATTCATTTACTGTCTGACACCTTTAACTTTAGCTTAATGCATCCAAGTCCTCTGCTCAGAGCAAGTTTATTGCAAGCTGTTATTAAATGAAAAGAAAATCTTACACACATCTATGTGTAACATTAGTGGTATAGACTGATTTCCTTTGCAGCCTCATTACTTTCTGAGCTATGTTACACTTCTATACTTATTCTGTATGCCGCCAACACAAGGGTTTAGAAATAGAAAATGTGTTTTTTTTTATCGCCAAACATGATTTTTGAAGTATCAAATGTTTGAAGAGGTGTTTTTCCTGTGTGCAAATATTAAGACTGGACTTATTACTGCAGAATTGTTAACAATGACTCTACATAATACATTCATGTTACATAACTTGAAAGCACTCGTTTATATAAACCTGCACAGAAGGCCATGAGCCACCACCTCATTGTTACTGCAAGTAATGATCAATTCACTCAAATGTTACAAGGTGTAACTACAGTTCTCTAGAACTTGTGAACTTTGCATCATTTGCAAATTAACTGAATAAATTATTAACTTGATTTCTTTATCCATGACTTACTTGAAAACAAAGAACATGGACACAGCAACAAATGACTGCTAGAACCAAAAGCAAAAAAGTGAGTAAAGGATAGTATCTGCAATGATACTAGCAAAGAATCACACAACAGACTGGATTTTAAAGGCATGCTTGCCTCTGTTCACTATACTGATAAGGGAGACATGTTGTTCATGAACTAGCAACACATGAGATGAATAACAGCAAGATTTCAAGTTCCGAAAAGTTTAAAGCTTTTGCATCAAAATTTCAACAAATAAGATAAAACACTGTAAGTTGAACAGTTTTCCTTTTGTACAATAAATGATAGAAGTACATCATATTAAGTGCAACAGACTCTCCTTTTCCTGGGTCTGTTACAGTACCCAGAGTTCTGTGTTATTTGAGTTTTCGAGATCTGTGTCATTGTACATGTACAGCAAAATTATGGGTCCTCCACACCAACTGCTGTAGAATAAAATATAAATAGAAAGATAACAGAAATAAATAAACAAAAAATATATAATATAATAATAAAATATAATATATATAATCAAAATCAAATCAAAATGTATTTCTAGAGCACATTTTAAAAACAACAGTGACCAAAGTGCTTCACAACCAGCCAAAAAGAGAATGAAAAGTTAAAAACAAAGATTTAACAAACAAAACAGAGCAACAAACAACGCAGGTGACAAAAAGCAAGCTGGATGATAGTCAAACTAGTTTGATTCAAAAGCCAAAGTAAAAAAGTGAGTTTCAAGACGTGATTTTAAAGACTGAATAGACTCGAAAGTACGAATATCAACAGGAAAGTTATTCCAGAGCCTAGGTGCTGCAGTTGCAAAGGCACAATCACCTTTGGACTTCAGCCGAGACCTTGGTTGAACTAAGAGCATCTGACTAGAAGATCTTAGTGTTCTTTTGGGGTTGTACAAGTAGGAGGAGTTCAGTTAGATAGCTAGGCGCCAAGTTGTTTAAAATTTTAAAAGTAAGCAAGAGAATTTTAAAATCAATGCGATATTTGACAGGGAGCCAATGCAAGTTAGCTAAAACTGGAGTGATGTGATCATACATTCTAGTACCAGTTAAAAGGCGTGCAGCAGCATTTTGAACTAACTGCAAACAATGGAGAGAAGAGTGTTGGAGGCCCAAGTAGAGAGAGTTGCACTAGTCCAGTCTAGTGGTGATAAATGCATGAATAAGTCTTTTAAGGTCTATCAGAGGAACATCGCTTTGAATATCTGACGTAACCGATAAAGACTGGTTTTAACCACTGTGGACACTTGCTTCTCTAATTTGAATTTGAGAGGAATATATACACAACTAGAGGACTTTATACAAAACAGGAGCAAAGTAAAAATAGGTCATGTTGCAAAGTTCTTAAAAGTAGTGCGATAGACTTGGTCTGAGTATAGAGGCTATGTGTGAGTAGCCTGAGTGATGTGAGGGTTACTCAGACAATGGCTCAGATTGGTGGGTGGGCTTGCGTGGGATCTGGCAAAATAGTGTTTGGTAACAGCCGAGGTGAAGAAGTGTGAGTCTGGAGGTGTGGGACCTGATGGACCAGAGAGCAGTAGGTCAAACAGGTGGTACAACGGGACCTGTGTTGGCCCTGGGGGATCACCACATTAAGAAGATCAGGAGGATCTGATGATGGCCTCCAGGGGTGGCAGAGGGCAGCCAATTATTTTTTGAGCAGTGTTAATTGCTCTTTTACTGTTCTCAGTTGTGGCCCCTACGTACCAAACACCCAAGCAGTAGCAGAGCAGGCTCTCCACTAAGGAGTGCCAGAAGGCCAGCACCAGCTTCTAGTCCAGGTTATTTTTCTACAGGACATGGAGGAATTGCAGCCGCTGCTGGGCTTTCTTTACCAGGGCATGTTGTGGGTTCAGGTGATATTAACAGAGATGTGGGTGCCCAGAAACCTGAAGGTGGAGACAGACTCCACCTGTTCTTTATAATGAGAGAGGAGTGGATCTGTCTATTCCCCCCTGAAGTCTATGGTACGTTCTTTTGTTTTAAGGACATTCAGTTTCAGGTTGTTTTCTGAGCACCAGAGGGTCAAATTCTATACCTCCACCCTGTACGCTGTCTCATTTCCATCAGAGATAAGCTCAACCACGCTGGTATCATCAGCATACTTGATGATGACATTGGTTGGTTGGATTGGTATACAGGGTGTACAGTAGGGGGCTGAGAACGCAGCCCTGCGGGTACCCAGTGCTGAGTGACAGTGGATGGGAGAGGTGGGGGCCGAGTCTGACTGAATAAAGTTGGTTGGTGAGGAAATCTATGATCCAGGAGCAGGTGGCAAGGGCATGTGGATTGTGGTGTTGAATGCTGAGCTGTAGTCCATGAAGAACATCCTCACATAGCTCTTCCTGTTCTCCATTTGGTTCAACACTTTGTGAAGGGTGACAGTATCCTCTGTCGACAGGTTTGCTCTGTAAGCAAAATGGTAGGGGTCGAGAGAGGGATGTAAGCAGTCTCTGATGTGTTGTGATACCATCTGTTTAAAACACTTCAGGATTACAGACGTGAGGCCTATGGGTCTGTAGTCACTGAGGCTGTCTATACCAGTCTTTTGGGGGATGGGAATGATGGTGGAGACCTTCAGACAGGTGGGAACGATGGCATTAGTCAGGCAGAGGTTGAACAGCCTGGTGAGGATCCCTGACGATTGATGCACGCAGGTTTGACCACAGACTCTTGGACCCAAACCAAGCAAAGAAGGTGTTGAGCTCTTCTCCTAGTTTGTAATTTGTAATCAATAGCTCATCAGACGCAGGTGGGTGACAATCCTCAGGTGTGTGGCGCATAGACTCGGAATTAGTGCCACCCATGACATCAACACAGGATGAGCAAGTGAGAGAAACCCTGGGAGCACTTGGGGAAGGCTGGGGGACCATGACAGTTTCTCTCTCTCTCTCTCTCTCTCTCTCTCTCTCTCTCTCTCAATGTTCATGCTTCCTGTTTTATTTTGGTGGTATTTTGTCTTGTGTCCATTATGTTCAGTTTTGCTTCCCTTGCCTCATTAGATTGATTCAGCTCTGCTGTGCATTTTTTCCCATCTGTCTCCACTTCTCCTCTGGCATCTTAATTGTCTCAGTCTCCCTTTGTCAATTGACAGAACGTTAGTCACATTTCCCTTCAGTAGTCCTGTTTCCAAGAGTTCTTTCTCCAGTATAGGTTTCAGTTATGATTTTTCCATCTGTTCTCTCCTGTATTTTCAGCGAGTTGGGAATAAGGCAACCACCCATCAGAGCCGTGCCAGGGACCAGGTGGCTCCTCCAGAGTTAGAAAGGCTTATGTCCAGGGCACTTCAATTGGTCCTGAAGAAACAGAGGGTCACAGACCAATTCCACTTCAAGCTAGGAAAACATCAGATTCCATCTGTTTTAGAAAAAAAAAATAAAGTGCTTTGGTAAGGTCTTCAAATGCAGCTTAAAGGACATAGGTTGCCATTTATCACGGCAACCAGCATCAAACTCAAGGGGTGGATGAAGATGGTAGACAGGTCTGGTCTCCCTGGGCAGTTCAAGCTATGGGTTTAGCAGCAGATTCCCAGGAATTATCTGGCCCTCGCTTGTATACTGTATACTGTATCTTTTTTTTTTCTTTTGCTGATGCAGTGGATTTTTACCCTCTACAGGGTGTGCATTGCAACATTGTTTAAACTACTGACATGAGGACATTTGTTTTGAGTGGTAAATGGACTGGTTCTTTTATATCGCTTTTCTACTCTACCTGAGAACTTAAAGCGCTTTATACAACATTCCCCCATCCACACTCACATTCAGACTCCAGTGGATGCCAAAAAGAGCAACTTGGAGTTTGAGTCTAGCCCAGGGATATTTGTCATGCAGACTAGAGATACCGGGGAAAAAACCACCAACTTTGCAATTAATAGATGACATGCTTTACCTTCTGCGCTATGGCCACCCTTTTACATTGTAGATTCCACACAGTTGTCCCCATTTCAGTTACATATATTGCTGAAGTTATTCTACTTGAGCATGAGCACTGATACATTTTTAAAAAATTTAGCATGGATTGCAAAAGGACCAGTGATATTTTTAAAATACTTGATACCATATTTAATTCCTGTTGCAAGAGATGTCAATTTCGAAGAAAGGAAATCATTGACAAACTGTTCCTAAGCAACAGAAAACAGAACTATAGAGGTTAAAGCCTACATGTTATTTTCCCCTGTGCTGCTGGAATATATATTCCAATATTTCAAATATCTTAAAAGACTATGAATTCATTGTCTACTTGGGAAAATAAAAAAAATATATATAAGGATTATTTATATATAGGTGTAACTATATCATTTTTTATTCTAATTATAACTTCATAAATAAATACAGCAGAGTAAAACATAGGAAGAGGTCCTTTATTAACCCATCTAAGATAAACGTTAAAATAATGCAATTTTGCATCGTAGTTAATATTAACCACTGGTGTTAGTTGTTGCTTATTATGGGATGAACAAAGAGGTGTGTCACATGTGACTTCAGTGTGAAGGTTTCTGGCTTCTAACATTTTATATCAGTTCATCTTTGAACTCACAAGTTACAATCACAAGTCTTTGATGAACGTTGCAGAATGGAATTTTAGTTGTTAAGTCTGGAAACTTTCTTCTGCTTGGTGAGTAAATACATTTACCTTATCACACCAAATACAGAAGATTCTACAGTTGGTGAAATTCTACAGCTGATGCAGAAAGTCGACTGCCTCATTTGTTTGGCACTGATCAGTGATCAAAGTGAATAAAAGACATTTTATCACAATATAAAATGTAAATATCCAAAGTATCAATGGAGCAATGTTTAAGGTGGTTATTTTACTTTTTTTTATTTTTGCATTTAATTATTTACATACACAGGTTGGAAATAAAACTGTTCAATATAATGTGATTGGTCAGTGAACGTTTGAACAGGCAGCTGTCTTTTACTCTGTTTTTAAATTGTCAGAAAAAAAGCTAAATATTTTAGTATTATGGAGTATATTTTTTATAAACTGTGATTGGTATCTGTTCTTTTTTCTTTTTCTTTTTTCTTTTTTTCTTTTGGTTTAGGTCCATAATGGAATCTACCGTGAACAGTGGAGTGATTCTTTCAGTTTACATCATTTCATTCCTGATCAGCTTCCCCTGTAATCTCTTGGCTCTCTATGCATTTAGTACCAAGATTCGCTCCAAGCCACTTCCAACAGACTTCCTGCTGCTCAACCTGACTGTCTCTGACCTGCTGTTTTTGATCATCCTGCCTCTCAAGATGCACGAAGCAGCATCTGGTATGAAATGGGATCTGCCCAACTTCATGTGCTCCATCACCTCCTTCACATTTTTCTCCACAATCTACACCAGCTCCTTGTTGCTGATGGCAGTCAGTGTGATCCGCTACATAGGAGTAGCATTTCCTATCACCTATCATCTACTGCAGAAACCTGTGCATGCAATTGTTATCAGTGCTATTATTTAGCTGATCTTGATAGCACACTGCAGTATCACTTTCATCATCCAGCATCACCCATCTCTGGCCAGTAATAACTCCAATGCATGTTATGAACATTTTTCAGAGAAGCAGTTGGAGATCCTCCTCCCACTACGTCTGGAGTTTTTCTTTGTACTCTGCCTCATACACTGTGTATAGTGCAGGTGGCGTGCTGCTGACTTCGACTGAGAAAATCGTCGGGCGGTGGAAGGAATACTTCGAGGACCTCCTTAATCCCACTGTCACATCTTCCATGGAGGAAGCAGAGTCTGGGGACGAAGGGGATGACCCGCCATCTCTGTGGGCGAGGTCGCGGAGGCAGTCAAACAACTCCTTGATGGCAGAGCCCCCTGGGATGGACAAGGGCCACCCCAAGTTCCTGAAGGCTCTGGATGTTGTAGGGCTGTCTTGGTTGACACGCCTCTACAATGTTGCATGGAGATCAGGGGCAGACCAGGGTGGTGGTTCCCATCTTTAAGAAAGGTGACCGGAGGGTGTGTTCCAACTACAGGGTAATCACACTCCTCAGCCTCCCTGGGAAAGTCTATGCCAAGGTGCTGGAGAGGAGAGTCCGTCCGTTAGTCCAACCTCGTATACAGGAGGAACTAAGCTGTTTTCGTCCTGGCTGTGGAACACTGGATCAGCTCTTCATCCTCTCAAAGATACTCCAGAGTGCATGGGAGTTTGCCCAACCAGTCTACATGTGTTTTGTGGACTTGGAAAAGGCATTCTGTTCATAATTTTTATAGACATAATTTCTGTCTTTTTATAGACAGAATTTCTGCCACTGGCGGAAGGCTTTCACTTCGGTTGTCTCAGGATCTCATCTCTGCTTTTTGCAGATGATGTGGTTCTGTTGGCTTCATTGGGTGATGGCCTCCAGCTTGCCTTGGAACGGTTCGCAGCCGAGTGTGAAGCGGTGGGAATGAGAATCAGCACCTCCAAATCTGAGGCCATGGTCCTCAGCCAGAAAAGGGTGGAGTGCCCACTCCAGGTCAGGGAAGAGTTCCTGCCCCAAGTGGAGGAGTTTAAGTATCTTGGGGTCTTGTTCATGAGTGATGGGAGAAGGGAGCGGCAGATGGATTGATGCTGCAGCCGCAGTGATGTGGACGCTGTACCGGTCTGTTGTGGTGAAGAGAGAGCTGCGTGAAAAAGCAAAGCTCTCAATTTGCTGGTCAATCATCCCTACCCTCACCTATGGTCACGAGCTGTGGGTAGTTACCGAAAGAACGAGATCGCGGATACAAGCGGCAGAAATGGGCTTCCTCCGAAGGGTGGCTGGCCTCTCCCTTAGAGATAGGGTGAGAAGTTTGGCAATTCTGGAGGGGCTCAAAGTAGAGCCGCTGCTCCTCCACATCGAAAGGAGCCAGTTGAGGTGGTTCGGGCATCTGACAAGGATGACTCCTGGGCGCCTCCTAGATGAGGTATTCCAGCCATGTCCCACCGGGAGGAGGCCCCGGGGCAGACCCAGGAAACGCTGGAGAGATTATATCTCTCGCCTGGCCTAGGAATGCCTTGGTGTTCCCCCAAACAAGCTGGTGGAGGTGGCTGGGGAGAGGGAGGTCTGTGCTTCTCTGCTTGGGCTGCTGCCCCCTCGACCAGCCCCGGATAAGTGGAAGAAAATGGATGGGATGGATGGATGAAATGGAAGTTGTGGCCTCTTCTTTCACAATTATAAAGACAGGTCGCTGACTCTAGCTAAGAGTAAAAATGACTTTCCATCTTTCATGCCTAACATAATCAGCTTTTGTTTCTGTGTTTTTGATAGTAAATCAAAGACATGATGTCTGATATGTAATAGTTGAGACCAGTAATTAGTTACTAATTACTGATTACTTCTCCAAAAAAGTAATCCTGTTACTTTACTTATTACTTATTTTCAAAAGTAATTAGTTACCTATTTACTTAGTTGCTTTTCAAAAACATGATACACAACCTAAATACATAATAAAGCAATAGACCTTTCAGCCCAATTCTATTTTTTATGCATTATCCATCATATATAACTGAATCAGATGAAAAAGTCTCTTTTTAAAAAAACCTTTTATTAGTTTTAATCTTTTAATTTTACGCACATTGCATGAAGCAAAAATTAAATTATATGCAACTGTCTTTGACTTGAAGAAGTTGTTTAACATTTAAACCTATTTTCTGCATATTCCAGCATATAAAATAAAAAAATGTTTTGTGTTTACACTCGCTCTTCAGGGGGTTTCTCTGTGAATTTCACATTCCCGTGGTGGCTTGCAAGGTGCTTGCTCAGATTTGAAGTTTAATTTTTCGCTGTAGAAAGAAATTTTCATCCCACGCAGAGTACAGAGGACAATAATGTTTTTGTCACTTTTTATAGAATAAAACTTAAAGTAATGTACATCCACGCTGTAAATGCTGCATGGTCGTACTCTCTCCCCCACTCCGTATTATCCATTTTTGATCTACACACGGCTGTTGCTGCCACGGACGTTGCACGTTCTTACATCAATGTCGAGAGGCACTCTCACAAACAAAATCACAATGGTTTAATAACCCAGTAACGCAGTGTGCTTACGGAAAAGTAACCTAATTAAAGTAAGTAATTAATTACTTTTTTGCAATAGTAATCCCTTAAATTACTCGTTACTCGAAAAAAGTAATTGGATTACAGCATCGCGTTACTTGTAACACGTTACTGCCCGTCTCTGATTAAGACTTCAAACATGATCTAACATCTTTAAAATATTAAAGCTAATAAACTCATGACTGGATCAGGCATGACTGGATCGTGAACTACACTGAGAATTTTGAGACTGTATTACCAACACCTCATAACTGCAGCATCATCAAGAACTATTCTTAATAAAATTTAGAGAAGGAAAAACCTGTTAGTTAGAAAATGATTGTGGTTAGTTTGAAATATGCACTTACACAGAATATGAGTCATACATGTGAAAAACTGATGTCAATTCAGTGTTGGATTCCAGATAAGCCCTATTAGTCCTGCCCGGTTAGTAGGTAATAGGGTTTGCATACTGACATTTCCCTTACACTGCGCCTATTCAGGTTTCAACAAACTTTAAAGACAATTAACACTTCAGGAAAATTTTAATTTGTTTTTTTCATTCTAGAGAGCTCCGATACAATCCAGCATAATCTTTTAATTTCAGTGTCTTATTTTATTTTGTTTTTCATCTTTGTTTATATCTATTGATATAGACTCTGACAAATAGAACTAAATTCCCAAAATCATACTTTTTGCTACTGATGCATTTGATTTGTATTATTGTAGGGTCTTTACCTTACTATATAAAGCGCCTTGAGGCAAATGTTATGATACATAAATAAAACTGAATTGAATTTTCTACAGATATTAAAGCTGTACATTTTGACCACCTACAGGGTGTACATTTAAACACAGATCATCATCTAAACTGCTGACCTGAGGAAATTTGTTTTAAATAGTAGGTCCCATGAGCATGAGCATCTATACATCCACCATAGTTCACCAAAACACAAGTGATGTTTTTGAACTATACTTATTGTCACAAATCTAAACGTGATTGTCTCCTTGGAAAAAGAAAATTATGATTTTTTTCTTGACCTATGTCATAGGCATAACTTTGGATAAATGCAGACCAAATTTAAACCTAATAATCAGGTTCAGAAGTTATTTCAGCAGAGAGACAGAGGTCTATTATTATACCCAAGACAAAAGTCAACATGCTGCAATTTGGCATTTGCTGTTATTATTAACCTGCTGGTGTCTAGAGAGCTGTGTCACGTGTCTTGAGTGTCAGTGTGACTGTGTTTCCGGCTTCTAACATTTTATATCAGTTCATCTTTTGATTCAAAAGTTATAATCTGAAAGTCTCTGATGAAAGATACTAATTGGAATTTTAGGTGTTGTTCTTCTGCTTGGTAAGTAAATATATTTACCTTATGAAACCAAATATAGCAGATACTCCACAATCTATACCAGCTACTTGCTGCAGATGGCAGAAGGCAGTGTGGTTCGTTACACAGGAGTAGCATTCCCTGTCACCTGTTGTCAGTTGCACAGACCTGTTTATACAATTGCCCTATTGCTGAAATTTGGCTGATCTCATTGACACAGTGCAGTATCACTTTTAGCATTCAGAACCACCGATCTCTGGCCAGCAGTAACTCCAGTGTGTGTTATTAAGACTTTAAGGAGAAACAGTTGGCGGTCCTCCTCCCAGTATGTCTGGAGTTTTGGGGGGGTTTGGGGGGGGTTTTTGCACTCTTCCTCATACCACTTCTATTTGTGCTTACCACTACTTGTGCTGCATCTCGCTTCTGTTCAGCCCCCAGAATATCTCGGGTGCAAAAACAGAAGGCCATTGGCATGAGTAGTCATTTAATTGTGTCATGTCATAGTTGTTTATATAAACAAACCTACAAAGTCATGAAAGTCATTACCCTAATACACTGGGCCAAAAGAAAGAACAGTCACCAAAATGATTGCCCTGGAAGTTCGCAGTGTCTACACTGTAACTCATATAAAAATAGATCTGCAAGAGTGGGCAGAAAGTTCCACAGCGTAGAAGTCATATGTGTGAAAAATAGACATCCTTTTAGTTCAGTGTTATTCTTATATTTCCTGTTTATTTTTAGAGCACTGCTTGGCACCTCTAAAATATCTTTTCTCTCCTGTTTAATTGGGTGGTGTGCTCCTACACAAACCACTATTTGCCACTTTTATAACAAACCAAAAATGTGTTTGATATATATGTAAATGTTTGTTTGTTCACTGATGTGCACATACCAAAATGTAAAACGAGGCCTGCAGTCCTGTTTCATCTCATGATTTCTTAAACATCTTTAACTCTGCACTCATCCATTCTTTCAGTTATCTGTAAAGACCCTACGTGGTTAATTACCACAAACAATTGGCAAATTAACTATATGGGTTTAAAAAATTATTTGAATTGTTTGTAGGTTTATTTTTTTTCTTGTTTGTTTGTTTGATTGAAAATCTTAAGACTTTGCTTGCAAATGCAGCTACTTAGAGAGTTCGGCCTGCAAAAAATAGGTCTGCAAGTGTTGTGGTGCTGGATCGTTTGACCCAGGGTTTTGAGTTTTCATGTATGTTGATGTAATTTTTGTATTATGGTTTATGTCTAAAGTCATTTTGTTAGTCTTGAGTTTATTCTTTATTGCCTAGGTTGTCCTGTTTAGCTCCTTGGTTATTAGGTCCCTCTGTGTCTTTGTCCTCTGTGTCCCTCTCTGTGTGTCTGGGTTTCTCCCCGGGCCTTCCCCAGAGGCCAAGCTTGTGGCATCAGCTGACTGTGGACACCTGGAGGACGCTCATCCAGCACAGCCCGTTTCTCCTGGGAGCTTGGGCGACCTGATCCAGCCTCCTTCGTCATTGGTTGAGAGCTTGAGCGAGCTGCCCCAGTCCTCTCCCTCATCCGCTGGGGACTCAGGAGAGGGACTCAGCCTTTGCCTGTTTTTGCTGGAGGCTCTGGTGAGCCGGTACCGCCGCCGCTTTACACATATTTGGCCTCTGGACCTGCTGTGCCACCACTGTTGGCTCCGCCGCCTGGCTCCAGATCTGCTCCGTTTTTGCATCAGATGTGTAATCTCATATTTAACCATTCATTTACCGTCTGAGGATCTGCAATGATACTAGCAAAGAATCACACAACAGAAAGGATTTTCAAGGCATACATGCCTCTGTTCACTATACTGAGATAAGGGAGACATGATGCTATTCATGAACTAGCAACATATGAAATGAATAACAGCAAAATTTTGACTTCTGAAAAGTTGAAAGCCTTTCCATCAAAAATTCAACAAATAAGATAAAATACTGTAAGTTGAACAGTTTTGTTTTTGTACAATAAGCGATAGAAGTACATCATATTAAGTGCAACAGACTGTCCTTTTCCTGGGTCTGTTACAGTACCCAGAGTTCTGTGTTTTTTGAGTTTTCAACATGTGTTTAAATATATTTAGGATGTTTAGTAGAATAGCCCTTTATTGTCATTGTACATGCAAAATTATGGGTGCTCCACACCAACTTTTGTAGAATAAAATATAAATAGAAAAACAGCAGGAATAAATAACAAACAAAACAAACAAAAAAATAACAAACTAGAGCACATTTTAAAAACAACAGTGACCAAAGTGCTTCACAACCAGCCAAAAAGAGAATGAAAAGTTAAAAACAAAGATTTAACAAACAAAACAGAGCAACAAACAACACAGGTGACAAAAAGCAAGCTGGATGATAGTCAAACTAGTTTGATTCAAAAGCCAAAGTAAAAAAGTGAGTTTCAAGACGTGATTTTAAAGACTGAATAGACTCGAAAGTACGAATATCAACAGGAAAGTTATTCCAGAGCCTAGGTGCTGCAGTTGCAAAGGCACAATCACCTTTGGACTTCAGCCGAGACCTTGGTTGAACTAAGAGCATCTGACTAGAAGATCTTAGTGTTCTTTTGGGGTTGTACAAGTAGGAGGAGTTCAGTTAGATAGCTAGGCGCCAAGTTGTTTAAAAATTTAAAAGTAAGCAAGAGAATTTTAAAATCAATGCGATATTTGACAGGGAGCCAATGCAAGTTAGCTAAAACTGGAGTGATGTGATCATACATTCTAGTACCAGTTAAAAGGCGTGCAGCAGCATTTTGAACTAACTGCAAACGATGGAGAGAAGAGTGTTGGAGGCCCAAGTAGAGAGAGTTGCACTAGTCCAGTCTAGTGGTGATAAATGCATGAATAAGTCTTTCAAGGTCTTTCAGAGGAACATCGCTTTGAATATCTGACGTAACTGATAAAGACTGGTTTTAACCACTGTGGACACTTGCTTCTCTAATTTGAATTTGAGAGGAATATATACACAACTAGAGGACTTTATACAAAACAGGAGCAAAGTAAACACAGAGGTCACATTGCAAAGTTCTTAAAAGTAGTGCGATAGACTTGGTCTGAGTATAGAGGCTATGTGTGAGTAGCCTGAGTGATGAGGGTTACTCAGACAATGGCTCAGATTGGTGGGTGGGCAGGGGTGGGATCTGGCAAAATAGTGTTTGGTAACAGCCGAGGTGAAGAAGTGTGAGTCTGGAGGTGTGGGACCTGATGGACCAGAGAGCAGTAGGTCAAACAGGTGGTACAATAGGACTTAGGGATCACCTCTTTTGGCCCTGGGGATCACCAGATCAGGAGGATCTGATGATGGCCTTCAGGGGTGGCAGAGGGCAGCCAATTATTTTTTGAGCAGTGTTAATTGCCCTTTTACTGTTCTCAGTTGTGGCCCCTACGTACCAAACACCCAAGCAGTAGCAGAGCACGCTCTCCACTAAGGAGTGCCAGAAGGGCAGCACCAGCTTCTAGTCCAGGTTATTTTATTAAACCTGAAGGTGGAGACAGACTCCACCTGTTCTTTATAATGAGAGGCGAGTGGATCTGTCTATTCCCCTCTGAAGTCCATGGTACGTTCTTTTGTTTTAAGGACATTCAGTTTCAGGTTGTTTTCTGAGCACCAGAGGGTCAAATTCTATACGTCCACCCTGTACGCTGTCTCATTTCCATCAGAGATAAGCTCAACCACGCTGGTGTCATCGGCATACTTGATGATGACATTGGTTGGAACGCAGCCCTGCGGGTATCCAGTGCTGAGTGACAGTGGATGGGAGAGGTGGGGGCCGAGTCTGACTGATTAAAGCTGGTTGGTGAGGAAATCTATGATCCAGGAGCAGGTGACAAGGGCATGTGGATTGTGGTGTTGAATGCTGAGCTGTAGTCCACGAAGAACATCCTCACATAGCTCTTCCTGTTCTCCATTTGGTTCAACACTTTGTGAAGGGTGACAGTATCCTCTGTCGACAGGTTTGCTCTGTAAGCAAAATGGTAGGGGTCGAGAGAGGGATGTAAGCAGTCTCTGATGTGTTGTGATACCATCTGTTTAAAACACTTCAGGATTACAGACGTGAGGCCTATGGGTCTATAGTCATTGAGGCTGTCTATACCAGTCTTTTGGGGGATGGGAATGATGGTGGAGACCTTCAGACAGGTGGGAACGATGGCATTAGTCAGGCAGAGGTTGAACAGCCTGGTGAGGATCCCTGACGATTGATGCACGCAGGTTTGACCACAGACTCTTGGACCCAAACCAAGCAAAGAAGGTGTTGAGCTCTTCTCCTAGTTTGTAATTTGTAATCAATAGCTCATCAGACACAGGTGGGTGACAATCCTCAGGTGTGTGGCGCATAGACTCGGAATTAGTGCCACCCATGACATGAACACAGAGCGAGCAAGTGAGAGATCCTGGTAGCACTCAGGGAAAGCTAGTGGACCTTGACAGTTTGTGTCTGTCTTTGTGTCTGTCTGTCTGCTTCCTGTCTTATTTTGGTGGCATCTCCTCTTGTGTGCATTATGTTCAGTTTTGCTTCCCGTACCTCATTAGTTTGATTCAGTACTGCTTTGCATCCCCCCCCCCATGTGTCTCCACTTCTCCTCTGGCATATACATTGTCTCAGTTTCCCTTTGTCAACTGACAGAACATTAGTTACCTTCAGTGTTGGGAAGGTTACTTTTAGCTTTCCCTGTTTCTTCAATACGATAATACGTTGGGTTCCGTGTCGGGCTCGTAGCCGAAAACTAGCTTTACTTTGTTGTCTGGGTCAACTTTGCTAGCAAGAGACAGAGAGAGGCGTTGAAAGGCTGCTCCAACGGAAGTTATTGTTTCGGAGGAAAACACGAACACAGTGTACAGTTGAGTCTTATTTCTTCACGTCATTAGGCCACAAATAGAGGTGACATGGGCCACAAGATTGAGACCCAGGCATTAGAGCCTCTTATTGCGTGTTTTGTTTGGGTTTCCGGCGATGCGTGGAATTACCAAAAATAGGGCATAGCCTGACATATGAAACAGGAAAAGACCGCCGTGTAATCAATTTATTGCAAGAAAGTAACTATATTCTGAATAACACCTTTTTAAACAGTAACTGTAACGAAATACAGTTACTCATATTTTATATTTTAAATACGCAACGCCGTTACATGTATTCCATTACTCCAACATTGGTTACCTTACCCTTCAGTACTCCTGTTTCCAAGAGTTCTTTCTCCAGTACAAGTTTCAGTTATGATTTTTTCATCTGTTATCTTCTGCATTTTCAGCGAGTTGGGAATAAGGAAACCACCCATCAGAGCCATGCCAGGGACCGGGTGGCTACTCCAGAGTTAGAGGCTCGTGTCCTGGGCACTTCAAACCCACCAGTTATTGGTTCTGAAGAAACAGAGGGTCACAGACCGATTCCACTTCAAACTAGGAAAACAGAGTACATCTGTTTAAAAACAACAACAACGAGCTTCAGTAAGGTCTTCAAATGCAGCTTTATGGACAGATTTTAATCACGGCAACCAGCATCAAACTCAAGAGGTGGATGAAGGTGATAGACAGGTCTGGTCTCCCTGGGCGGTTCAAGCCATGGGTTTAGCAGCAGATTCTCTCAATAATTATCTGGCCCTTGCTTGTATGTGAGGTGCCCATGACTATAGTTCCATTTCCTCAGTCTTGCTTGGACAGCAAGACTGGGAGGAATGGAAGGAAGAAGAGGCAGTGCTGGGATTGGGAGCATTCCTTCAGTCCTGGTCAACAAGGAGGAAAGACGTAAACTAGTTCTTGAGGATGTGCACTTATTCTGAGAAAGTGGGAGCAGGCAATGAAGTGAAATGTCACCTGGCAAGATATCTGCTCGTGTAACCCCCAGAGGATTAAATTCCTCATCCAGGAAGTTTGACTTCTTCCCAGAGGTTCTCATGGTACAAGGTTGATAAGCCAGCCTGTCGCCTTTGTTCAGGGACAGGGACCCTCGAGCACATCTTGAACACTCACTGATAACAGGTGCAGCACTGTCGTAACCAGAACCATCAGGTTAGTCACTGCTGGGCAGCAACCAAAGAACCAGCCCAAAAACTGAAAGGGGGGCCTGATTACAACCGCACAAGACTGGCGGTTCAACAGGTTTATTTAATTTTGGTCTCTTTACGTCCCACAGTAACTCTATCCTCCTGCCTTCTGAAGGGAAATATTCTGAACTGTGGCTGCTTGACTGAAACCTATATCTACTTATATGGACTGCGTTATTTCAAAGAATTCTACTGTGCACATTCACCTCTGTCTCAACAAATGAAAGAAATGTGGTCACTGGTAAAATAAGGATACGAGCCAAACTATCTATTTCACAACCTGGAGTCATGGAGACCAACAGAAACCCACATGCTGAGCACTGGAAAGAATTCAAAAGGTTTATTTACAGGTTTGTTTGAGGAAAAAAATAATGCAATCAGTGAGGCATTTTAAGGTCCCTAAGTGGCAGCGAAGGTATTGTGGGTTTCCAAGGCACACACACACACTCTGAAGTATAAAGCTCACAGGCCTCAGGCAAACATGGAAAGGTCTGCACAGAGACACGGGTTATTCAAGCCAATGCGAAACAGAGAATCAAACAGAAAGAGTTATGTACCCACCTGACGCAAAGATCTGGCAACGAATGTCTGCTCCAACCTTAAGTAGCTGGCCTGATTGTTCAACCAGCTGCAGGTGATTCAGATCAGCTGAGCAACCACTGAGGGAAGGTAAACACTATACCTACAAAATACATGCACAGATTGACAGGGGAGAAAGAAAGAGAGAGAAAAAGAGTGAGGAAAGCCAGCATGACACTGGGAACCCACTGCTAAGTAACACAGAACAGCAAGGTGAAGGCAAAGGTTATGTGTGTATGTAAGTAACTGATTACATTTTTGTGTGTATGTCATATTATTATTCAAAAAGGTTTATGCTCAATTGCTTCTTTGCTGATGTGGTTCTTGCTCATGGGAACTGTTTTCCTGATTGAATGTGAAATGTTCTGTTACAAAAATATATTCCAGTATCAGGTTGTTTGTATTGTTGTTTAATCTTTGGAGCTATGGAAGTGTATGTTTTTGTTAAATACTTTTACACAAATTTGTTTCTAATGCTCTGAATTCAAAAAAGTTATTTAATTGCTATAGGTCAAATATTTAGCAGGTATTATCTAACAAGAATAAAGATAAAACTCTCAAATGTGAAGTAAGCTATAACCAGAAGTGGCTGTTAGCAGGGCTAAATTACGCCAGAACAATCCAGAAAGGCATTTGGCACCTTCACTTATTAAGCAATTAATGCTAATACGGTGATGAATGCATAATACCACTGAGTGAGTTATTTTTAAAAAAATATAAGCTCTCATTGCTTTCAGCTGAGGGCATGGAGATATTTGCTCAATAATAAAAAAAAATAATCGCATCCCACACGCTCCGCTGACAGCCCCAGCATATCCTGTTTTTCACCTCTATCACTATAAAGTGGATGTGGTGTAGATAAGATGAAGTGTCGGTTTCTGTTCTTGCGCACATAGCAAGGGCTGCAGCAGACGAGCACGTAGAACATGTCTTTAGAGTGACAGGTGATTTCAGCTGCAATTTTTTAAAGAGCTCAACAGACATCATCAAATAAAACTAAATGTATAGGAAAAGCTTTAATGACTGGCAAAAAGTGGAAAAAGATTTAAGAAAGAGAGAGTTGGATCCAATATATTATTTAATAATATTTGGATATTGTTATCAGATATGTAAGATATTTAGCAGATGCTATATAGATCACCATCTAATATCTCTGAAATATTTAAGCTTAATACCTAATCTCTTAATGAGTTTTTGTTTCACAGAAAACTGTTGTGTAGAAAATGTGTTTTCTGATGGCAACAAATGATGTTAGTATTTGAAATGTTTGAGATTTGTTTGAAATTGGTACACAATTAATTAGTTCTACTTAGGGTTGAGCGATATGTAAAAATTTTCCAACCGACAATCGTAAGCCCAATAATCGACAATGTTAGCACATATGCAGCCTTTTAAAGGGCGGAGCAATGTAATCATGCAAAGACTGATTTGCGCGTTTACAAAACAGAAGAAGTCCAAACATGGACGAACTAATTGCCAAAAAATATAAAGTCGCCAATTTGGGATTTCTTTGGCTTTAAACCGGATGAAAGAGGTAAACCTAAAGATGTAACCAAAGCGGTGTGCCACTTGTGCAGACCGCAACTATTATTTTTTCTTTTGACTACTTCTATTAGCTCCATCATTATGAGCAGATTTACACATGGGCAAATAAATAAATCTATCGCCCTTGTAAAAACGATAGTCCATATATTTGTCCAATCGCCCAACCCTAGTTCTACTGTAATTTTGGAATATTTGACTACAGGTTTTCCTTATACAGTCCAGTCACTTGGCAGTGTTCATTCACATAAAGAAACCTAAAACGGCCATACAAATGAATGTAGTACATTTAACAAAAAGAAACAATAGGCAACCAAAACAGCAAGAGAAAATGAAGCAAGCTCCTTAACTTTGGGGTCTAACTTTTTGTTATAAATTTTGACACGTACATACAAATTTCTTACTGTTTCTGTGGAATTGGAAAAGAAAGTTGTGGTGGAGGGTTGCAGCAGTCATTAACAGTAACCTCCTATCTAGACACTGATTCAGAAGGTCATTGAGCAAGAGCAGAATAAATTCAGCTAAGAGTAAAACATTTCCTTCAGCAACACCACATACTTCTCTTAGGTTGAAATACAGCCAGCGATAAGTGTACAGTCATTTTCATAACTGGCCATTACTGTTTCAAGTATAAAACGCATGAAAAGCATGGAAGAGCATGAATCAGACTGAAAGTCAATATAGACTCTTACAAACAGAACTACGTTTCCTGAATTACACTAACTGTATCTTTTTTTTTTTTTTTTCTTTTGCTGATGCACTGGACTTTTACCCCCTACAAAGTGTGCATTGCAACATTTTTTAAACTACTGACATGAGGACATTTGTTTTAAGTAGTAAATGGACTGGTTCTTTTATATCGCTTTTCTACTCTACCTGAGAACTTCAAGCGCTTTATACAGCATGCCCCATTCCCCCATCCACACTCACATTCATACTCCAGTGGATGCCACAAAGAGCAACTTTTGAGTTTGAGTCTAGCCCGAGGATATTTGTCATCCAGACTAGAGACACTGGGGACAAAACCACCAACTTTGCAATTAATAGATGACCTGCTTTACCTTCTGCGCTATGGCCACCCTTTTACATTGTAGATTCCACACAGTTGTCCCCATTTCAGTTACATATATTGCTGAAGTTATTCTACTTGAGCATGAGCACCGATACATTTTAAAAAATGTAGCATGGATTGCAAAAGGACCGGTGATATTTTTAAAACACTTGATACCATAGTTATTTCCTGTTGCAAGAGATGTCAATTTCGAAGAAAGGAAATCACTGACAAACTGTTCCTAAGCAACAGAACTACAGAGGTTAACACCAACATATTATTTTCCCCTGCACTGCTGGAATCACAAATATCTTAAAACACTATGAATTAACTGTCTACTTGGGGGGGGGGGGGGGGGGTGGAATGTATACATATAAGGATTATTTCTTCCTTGAGTTTTGTTGTAGGTGTAACTATATCATTTTTAATTCTAATTGTAAGTTCATAAATGATTACAGGAGAGTAAAACATAGGAAGAAGTCCTTTATTAACCCATCTAAGACAAACCGTTAACATGCTGCAGTTTTGCATCGTAGTTAATGTAATGTTTGCATGCCTCAAACATTAATGATGACACCTTCAGTATTTCTCAGTTCCATTCTTTAATTCTCAGGCTTGCAGCGGCAATACAGTCTGCAGCGCTAACTTGTTCCTCTAACGTTTTTTTCGTTCTCTTTTTTTACTAACCTCCTTCCGCCTTACACTCGAGCTTTTCAAAATAAAATATCTATAAACATCACAGTTAATATTAACCACTGCTGTTAGTTGTTGCTTGTTATGGGATGAAGAGGTGTGTCACATGTGACTTCAGCGTGACTGTGTTTCCGCCTTCTAACATTTTATATCAGCTCATCTTTGAACTCACAAGTTACAATCACAAGTCTTTGATGAACGTTGCAGAATGGAATTTTAGTTGTTGTTAAGTCTGGAAACTTTCTTCTGCTTGGTGAGTAAATACATTTACCTTATCACACCAAATACAGAAGATTCTACAGTTGGTGAAATTCTACAGGTGATGCAGAAAGTCGACTGCCTCATTTGTTTGGCACTGATCAGTGATCAAAGTGAATAAAAGACATTTTATTCACCACAATATAAAATGTAAATATCAAAAGTATCAACGGAGCAATGTTTAAGGTGGTTATTTTACTTCTTTATTTATGCATTTAATTATTTAAATAGACAGGCTGGAGATAAAACTGTTCAGTATAATGTGAATGGTCAGTGAACGTTTGAACAGGCAGCTGTCTTGTACTGTTTTTAAATTGTCAGAAAAAAAGCTAAATATTTTAGTATTATGGAGTATATTTTTTATAAACTCTGATTGGTATCTGTTCTTTTTTCTTTTTCTTTTTTTCTTTTGGTTTAGGTCCATAATGGAATCTACCGTGAACAGTGGAGTGATTCTTTCAGTTTACATCATTTCATTCCTGATCGGCTTCCCCTGTAATCTCTTGGCTCTCTATGCGTTTAGTACCAAGATTCGCTCCAAGCCACTTCCAACAGACATCCTGCTGCTCAACCTGACTGTCTCTGACCTGTTGTTTTTGATCATCTTGCCTCTCAAGATGCACGAGGCAGCATCTGGTATGAAATGGAATCTGCCCAACTTCATGTGCTCCATCACCTCCTTCACATTTTTCTCCACAATCTACACCAGCTCCTTGTTGCTGATGGCAGTCAGCGTGGTTCGCTACATAGGAGCAGCATTTCCTATCACCTATCATAAGCTGCATAAACCCGTGTATGCAATTGTTATCAGTGCTGTTATTTGGCTGATCTCGACAGCACACTGCAGCATTGTTTTTGTCATCCAGCACCACCCATCTTTGGCCAGCAATAATTCCGGTAATTGGTGCTATGAGCATTTTACAGTAAAGCAGAAGGAGATCCTCCTCCCAGTACGTCTGGAGTTTTTCTTTGTACTCTGCGTCATACCTCTTCTTATTTGTGTTTACTGCTACTTGCGCTGCATCTTGATTCTGTACAGCCGCCCCAGGATATCCCAGATGCAGAAGCAGAAGGCCATTGGCATGGCCTCGGGGACTCTTGCTGTGTTCCTTATTTGTGTTCTGCCATACAATTTATCTCATTTAGTGGGTTACTTTCAGAAAGAGAGCCCAGAGTGGAGATACTACAGCTTGCTGCTTAGTTGTTTCAACACTTGTATTGATCCAGTCATTTTCTACTTTTCCTCCTCCATCTTCCGCTTGTCAAGTGAAAAGTTCATTTTCAGGAATTGTATGTTCAGTCCTTCAGGGTTCCAAGGACAAGTCAACAGCTCTAGCTAAGACTAACATTTCATTTCATTAGTAATTGTTCATATTTAGTTTGATTATATTTATTTGAGTGCATATTACAGAGATAGAATATTATACAGTATGTAATCTCATTACAGTCTATTTAACTATTCTGTTTGGCACATTTTAAATATCTTAATCTAAAATATATCCAAGTTCTCTGCTCCCCACCCACGCAAACTATTTTTGGTGATTAAAAAGAAAAAAAAATGTAGTTGTGTAACATTGGTGGCGCATAGTGGAAAAGTGAGGTCATTTTGATATAAATTGATGCATTATTACCTGATCTAGTCACTTTGCATGTGTTTAGAAAATGTGTTTACTGATAGCGAGACATAAGAATGTTTTTTTAAAAGCTGTACAGGGTTTTTCTGAACTTCCTCATGACTGCTGCATTTTCAATGACTCAAAATAAAATGTTAATGAAAATAGAAGTGTTTATGAAACTGAAATGTATTTTTGATTTTATATTTTTAAAACAAAGATTTTTGGAAATCTGCTGTGAACTTTTTTGGAACTTTTTTGCATCATATGGAAATTCACTAGATTAATTATTAATTTGGTTTGTGTAACCATGACTCACTGAAAACAAAGAACATGGACACAGCAGCAAAGGCTTTAACACCCAAAAGGTAATTAATAATAACAATAATAATAATGATCATGATAATAATAATAATAATAATAAAGGACAGAAGTACATCATATTAAGTCAAACCAACAGTCTTCTGGTTAAACTTATTGAAATATACTATAATTTACTACTTATTTAAGAGACTTGAAAGGTGAAATTAGTAATAAGCAGATGTTCAATAGGTTTGATTAAATTTGGTCTCTTCAGATCCGCCAGTTATCCTTTCCCAGTCTACCTGTCTCCTGAAACAAGATGTTCTGAGAGCTGTCAGCCAAGTAGACACAATACCTTTGACACCCATTCATCCATTCTCTTCCAATTCAGGGCCCCAGCTGTCAGAGGGCAAGAGGTAGGGTACACCCTGGACAGGTCGCAAGTCTGTCACAGGGCTAACACATAGACATAGAAAGACAACCATTCACACTCACATTCACACCTATGAGCAATTTAGAATCACCAGTTAACCTAACCCCACTAACTGCATGTCTTTGGTTTGCAGGAGGAAGCCAGAGTACCCGGAGAGAACCCACGCAAACTCCACACAGAGAGACCCTGGCCTGACGGTGGAATTGAACTCAGGACCTTCGTGCTATGTGTCAACATACCTCTACACAATGCCTCTATATTATTTCAAATGATTCTTTAGTGCTCATTCACCTCTGTCTCGACAAATGAATACAAAACTTTGGTCTCTGGTAAAATAAAGATCCCAGCTAAACTATGAACAGTGCAACCTGGATCCCACTCAGAAATAACACCAGACAGCTGTCTGAAGGCAATGTGTGTATGTTAGTAATATTTCTGATTAATAGTTATTGAGTGTGTGTCATATTGTTACTCAAAAAGCTTTATTCTTGATGGCCTCTTTGCTAATGTGGTCGTGCTTGGTTAAGGTCACATATTATTCTTGTCTAACAAGAATAAAGATACAAGTCTCAAAGGTAAAGAAAGTCAGCAGATGTACTGTGGCTGTTAGCAAAGGGTTAAACTGGGCAAGAAGAACCTGGTAAGGCATTCAGTATTTTCGGTAAATGAGAAATTAAATCTGAGGTGCTGATTAATGCATAATATCGAGTGCATGGTGATATTTGCTCAAAAACTAAGAGATAATCACATCCCACAGTCCTCCTTACATCCTTAACACATCCTGTTGTACTGCTCGTCACTGTGATGTGGACACGGTGCAGATAAGATCAATTTCTCTCAAACTAAATCTACATCTAGCTTGTACTGCAGAAGAGGAGTGAACTGATTTTTTTTTTTTCTGTTTTTGTGGGTTTTTTGGAGGGATTTTGTTTTTTAAGTGAGGAGATTTCTGATGAACTTTTCACGATGATGATTAACTTCACTCACCAAATTTTACCTTTGATACCAACTTTATATTGTCTAGGAGAGTGGTCCCCAAGCCCCGGGCCAGTCATTTGGTACCGAGCCGCGAGAGTTGAGGCAGCGAATCACGAAGCAGCAACAATTAATTACAGCTTGTACATTAAAAAAATCTAGTAGAGCTAGCAGTAGAAATTACAGTAACTTGTTTTTAAATTATTTGTTTTCCACACATTAAACCACTATGTTATGTATCTTTTTCCCATCTGTCAAATCCCACTTTAACCCCTGGTGGTCAGTGTTAGTGTTTTGATATAACAAGGAGTATATGGGCTAAACTCGGGAGAGCAGACCATATACCAATCTTTAGCTCTTTCAGTCTATGTGCTGTAATGTCCATTACAGGCTACATGTATAGGTAATCTCCACAGTGCTCCTAAAATCACAAATGTCTCATGGAGCAATGGAAAATACCTGGAATTCTAATAAATGCAGGCTTCTGACCTTATGAACCACAAATCGCCCCTGATGCATCCAGTGATATTTTAACATACAGGTGTCTGAGTTAATCTCCTGTTACAGTGTTAAGGTTTTTTAATTGTCTACATGATAATGGAAGGAAATCAAAATCTAAACTCTGCTTAAGTCAAAGAAAACAGTTTTTATAATAAAGACTACATGTATAGGTAATCTCCACAGTGCTCCTGAAACCACAAATGTCTCATGGAGCAATGGAAAATAAATTATCTTAAATTCTAATAAATGCAGGCTTCTGACCTAATGAAATCCAAATTACTATGGTAATAATTTATTTTGGTGACAGGAGGTCCTTTATTAACGTATCTAAGAAGAAAGTCAACATGAGCTGCGGTTATTTATTTTAGTTAATATTAACCTACTGCTGTCTGCTGTTAGTCATTATAGTGTGCCCCAGTGTGTCGCATGGAGTTATAAGCTTCTAACACTTTATATCAACTCATCTTTAAACTTGGATTAGAAACTGGAGGTCTTTGATGAAAAGAACAGAATGGAGTGTTAATTGTGAAGTTTTGACATCGGAGAAATATTATAGCGCTTGGTAAGTAAAAATATACCAAGATCCTATTTGCTACTGAAAATCATCTACTGATGACAGCTGACTGCCTCATTTGTTTTAGCACCTCTAAGTGATTGGAGTAATAAAACACATTTTCCTAAATAACTGTATCTATACTAACATAAAATGTTAACTGTTTAGCAAGCAACACTGATGCTTTAATATTATCTACCGATCATAACTGCAAGACACTGATTTTCCTTTATTGTTTGACTAGAGACATTCACTTTCTGAAGTTTGAAAATTCCTACATTACTGGCCAATTAACATCTGTAAATTTATTGTATTCATTACTGTTTGGTTTGATATATTAGATTTAATAATACTGTATATGTATAAGATGTATGAGAAGTATAGAAGAAGCAGTTAATCTGTGTTGTTTATTTTGGTTTAGGTCCATAATGGAGTCCACAGTGAGCAGTGAGATCATTCTCTTCATTTACATCATTTTGTTCCTGATCGGCTTCCCCTGCAATCTCTTAGCTCTCTATGCATTTAGTGTCAAGATCCACTCCAAGCCACTTCCAACAGACATCCTGCTGCTCAACCTGACTGTCTCTGACCTGCTGTTTTTGATCATTCTGCCTCTCAAGATGCACGAAGCAGCATCTGGTATGAAATGGAATTTATCTTCTTTCATGTGCTCAATCACCTCCTTCACATTTTTCTCCACAATCTACACCAGCTCCTTGCTGCTGATGGCAGTCAGCGTGGTCCGCTACATAGGAGCAGCATTTCCTATCACCTATCATAAACTGCACAAACCTGTGTATGCAGTTGCTATTAGTGCTGTAATTTGGCTGATCTCAACAGCACACTGCAGTATCGCTTTCATCATCCAGCATCACCCATCTCTGTCTAGCAATAACTCCAGTGTGTGCTATGAACACTTCACAACAAAGCAGCTGGAGATCCTCCTCCCACTACGTCTGGAGTTTTTCTTTGTACTCTGCCTCATACCTCTTCTTATTTGTGTTTACTGCTACTTGCGCTGCATCTTGATTCTGTACAGCCGGTCCAGGATATCCCAGATGCAGAAACAGAAGGCCATTGGCATGGCCTCGGGGACTCTTGCTGTGTTCCTCATTTGTGTTCTGCCATACAATTTATCTCATTTAGTGGGTTACTTCCAGGGACAGAGCCCAGAGTGGAGGTACTACACCTTTCTGCTTAGCTGTTTCAACACTTGTATTGATCCCATTATCTTCTACTTTTCCTCCTCCAACTTCTACTTCTTCAGAGAAAAGATTATTTTTAGGAAGTGTAGGTGCACTAATTCAAGGCTACAAGCGCAGACCAACAGCTCTAGCTAAGACTGAAAATGTAAAAATTACTTTATATTTACTATCACATGTATATATTCATTTTATTCTATTAATTTACTATAAATTACAGAAGTTATATCAGGATTTGAGTCTTATATTTAACAATTCATACATACAGAGCTGTATCTGAAATCCTTTAAAATATTCAAGCTTAAATTTGCATATCTCACTATTGCTTATGATCCTAAGCTGTTTAATGGGATTGTGTTATCCTTGACCATTTTGTTTAAAAAACAAAACAAAACAAAACAAATACACATTTGGTACATATGCAGTTTTCCAGATTTTATTTTTTTCCACCAAGGTGCCAATCTTTAAATGTAAACTAATGTCTTCCGCAGCCCTGACACACTTTTTCCTCTTTACATTAACGTGGGCCAGCCACTCTTCTGCACTCATGCATTCTGTAGGCACACATGTAGAATATACCTGCAAAACATCAACAAAAGTCATCTTTGAAGAGACATAGAGACAATTTCTATAATATAACATGCCAAACAGACTTTGATTTTTGATGGTAAGACATATATTTGGTGTATGGAGTAGAAGATTTAGAAAATATATACTGGATATTTTGACCTGTAAAGACTGTACTAACTCAGAAATCCAGCAGCTCTAACATATATAAGTATGGATAAAATTTTCAAAGAATGAAAGTGTTCATAAAACTCAAATGTATTTGTGTTTTTATAATTAAGAAATTAAGAAATGAGAGCTGCTGTAATTTTGGTTTATTCAATGCTTTTCTGCATTTCCAAAAACTGATTAATATCAGAGTACTGATACTAGATTCATCTAGATAAACAAACCTGCAAAGAAGGTCATTAGCAGGGCCACCCAGCCCAGTATGTAGGACCAAGAGAAGCGCCAGTCACCAAAGCGCTTGCCCAGGAAGTTCACAGTCACCCCAGTGTAAATGGCCATTGCAAGCAGAACAAAGAGAGCTGGTATAGTGGACACACAGTTAGACATAATATAATTCTTGTGTGTAAAAATAATGATACTATCAGTTTCCAAATAATCACTTTACATAAATGTTAAAATGTTAATTGTTTTCTGCATCAATGACTTACTTGAAACAAAGAACATGATTCCAGCAGCAAATGATCGGTTAAACCGCTCAAAGGCAGAAAAGTGGGCAAAGGAGAGGATTCCTGCGATGATGCCAGCAAAGCATGTCATGGCAGACAGGATCATAAAAGCACGAGTGGCATTCCAGTATGCTGAGGAGGAGTAAAACAACAAAATACTATGAAGATGTCTGCTAGAAGAAATACAATATACTAGCACTAAACAGGAAATTACAGTTGTATTTATTATATATTTTAAATGTAGAAAAAAAAAAAAAGATAAATTTGAATAGTAGTTCAGAATAAGATTCTCTCCAAATATAACTCATAAACTTGTAACTTTCTCTATTGTAATGCATAAATATAAATTTTAAAAAAACAAAAGACAACTTTAATCAACTTGAACTGTTGCATTGGAATATATTAATAATTTTACATATTTACTAAAAATATTTGAGATCTATTTTGGGGTACTGACTCTTTGATTCCTTGTGCGGTGTGTGGTTTTAATTGCAATTAATTCAATTTATTCCTATTTCATTTACGACATCAGCAGCAGCTGTTAGGGTAGCCAAACATTAGTAAGATGTAATGCTGAAACCAAGGGGCATCATGGGTTATTGCCACCAATACAGGGATCCAAAGTTATTATTTTTGTCCTCAGAGTGACATAGATTAGTTGGATGAGGCGGAAAGTTCAAGTAGTGGACATGATGATCATTTTAAATTATTATATATTTGAAAAACTGATTTTTCATTGTCTGCAGTTGTCATGTCCAAAGCTGCCCACTCTCATTGGTTATCAGACTGTCACCAGATAACCAATGAGAATGGGCCTCAGCAGTCCTTTGTATTATAAACACCGATGAGCCAATTTTAGCATGCAAATAAGTTTATTAAGAAAAAAAAAAGGTAAACCATTATATGTGCTAAGCATCGGCAGTTTAACTGTGATCATACTGGCATACTAACATTAGAGCAAATACCACAGAGGTTGGCTATAAACTTGGTCTTGGACTTTCAATCTAATAGTATAAACATAGTGTCTAATGAAAGTCAAGAAATTCCTGTTGATGCACCTTAAAAGTAAGAAAAGTTGGCTTCTGACCAGATAAACAACTGTCGGGGAGGATCACTGTTCCTTACAAAGTTTTAAATGTAATGAATTTGGGTGGAGGACGATTTCCCTACTTACCAATGCTGTCAGTTTGCATGTAGCACTTTCCAGACATGCAGTATCTCCACAAGCCCTGATGGGCAAAGCTCCCAGACAGACGGTACTGCATCCAGTAGTCTGTGGCTGTGGAGACCACCAACAGGATGTTCCCCACAATGGCACAAAAAAGGCCCCCTCCCATGAAGCTGTACATCATGAGTGATCCTATGACTGTGGTTAAGGCTTTATGCACTGTCAAAAGAAAAAATATGATAGGAATCAGAGGTGCAAGAGTAAAGCTGCAGGAAAGAAAATGGTAATTTTCTTTACAGCTTGGTGTTATAATGTTAATGTTTATTAAGTAGGGAATGGTTTTAAGAGACAGTAACACCCTGAAGAAGTAGATGGAAAGAGTAAAAACAAAAACTGCCCACATCTAGTTGCCACCACATGTCTGTCACTATGGCGTTGCATTCATTCAGACTTCGTTTATATTAAATCAGAAAGGCTAAATGCATTCTTCTAAAACCACTTCACTTCCAGGAATTAGTGAATATATACCACTGCACTCCCTGAATCCTAGCGTGACACATAGTCAGTTTGTGAGTCAATCCAAAACAAGGCGATTGCATTATTAAGAAAGCTTTTTTTATCATGTTATATCAAACATAAAGTTTTATGTGGGTCTTATAGTTAATTGATCTAAATTTATGCATATAATTTGTTTTATCGACACAGTTATCTCTCACAACAAAGCAAAGGACAGCTGGAGACCTGGATAAACAAATCGTGCCACCTGCAATGCAATCAGCTCATAGCAACACGTGCTCTCTCGCTCACTCTTTGAATGGGTTTTATGTGCTTACAACTGCAGCAAATAAACTGCCACAAAAAACCAAATAAGGAAATAGACTAGCAATATAATCAACAAACACAAATAACTTGCAATGCTGTGAAAGGCAGTGATAGCTGATACAAATAAAATCTGGATGTAACTAGAGGTCATTTTAGGGTAAGGGTATAGTTGCCTAAGTAATCAGCACCCATGGATCAGACTAAACCCATCTTCATACTCATCCTTTACTTTAGCAAAGTTTTAGCATTTCAGCAAAACATTTGTGGAGTTTCACGACTATATCGTGTGTTCACAAACTCTGTCCACGTATAGACAGATATAAACACTCAAAACAGCCTTTGTGGAAATTCCAGTAACAGTTTCCATTTTGCTATTATGGCACACACCCATACACATTGAAAACAGTATCAGCTACAATACCAACTATCTGACTGGTATGCACTTGCACTATCAGCCTTGGTAAATATTGAACAACTTTAAAAACATAGCATATCAAGCATCTGTTTCAAGACATGTGGGTTCAGTTTTTCTCTGAGCTGTAAGAGCAAAATTGAGACAGGATACATCTGCAACACTGGTGTATAACATCTGAACGTCATATACCGGTCAGGATATTTAAAACAAACAGACAAATCTAGAATCTCAAGTTCTTTATGGGATGAAATCTTTAGAATCATTAGAAATGCTTGATGTATTATTTAAAACTATCTATGAATATACTGAAAATAAAGACCCTGAAACATGAAATATACACACATTATTACGAAATAATCACAGTGCATGAAAACTGATTAGCATCCAGTGTTATCCATTCTAGTTTATAAATTCTACTGCCATTAACAAATCCTCCCCCACCATCATCTCACCTGAATTCCTCAGGATAAATCAACCCTCTTAAGTATCAGGCTTTCCTTAGGGAAAGAGTGAGAGAGAGTGCAAGCCAGGAGTGAGCGAATGTCAAAGAGGATGGCCTAGGCTGAATTCCAAAAGGTTAACCCCCCACTTTTCTGTTGATGGAGGCAAAATCCTTTAAAACAATCAGCACAGTACAAATGGACATGAGTTGGTGTGCAAAAAGCCATGTGACTCGTTCCTGCTGAACTACATGGAAGTATTTGGGGGGGGGTCAGGGGATGCTATTGGGGTAAGGGGGAGGGTCTGTGATGCGAGGCCGCTGCAGCACAGTCCTTGTCTGTTGTTCTGTTTGGTGTTCTGGAACTGTGGATGTGCAAAGGCTTGCAGTACTGCTGCGGTCAATGGAACGTGCTGAAGTGCACACTTTCTTTCAGTGTAACTGGGGGGTGGTCATGGGGACACATTAATGCTTAAAACAGATACGTAAACTTACACAGTTCATGTAGAGTGTGCTCTGCATGTTCACAGTGAATATGTGATGATGTTGACAAGGCAGTTGCCTTACAGTTAAAGGTTGACGTTTATTGTATAGTTTAAGAAATATCAGCTTTTCACGACTGGATTTACTCTACTAACACTAGCAGACGTGTATCAGTAATCTCAATGGCCTCGTCGTTTACACCGTCACTGTTCTATTGTAATCCATTCCAACAATTATGATAAATTGTCAGGGGCTGATGTAATGTGGTTGGTGTTTGTTGGATAGAAATGGTCTAAATTGAACTGTGTTACACTGAGCAGTGTGTTTGAACCACCACACTACCACCACCACCGCTAATTAAAATCAAATAATAAACGTACAATAATATTGATGTCTTTGACAGCATCATTTCATAATCTTTTCTAGAAAAATTGCAGTGTATAAACAATGTAATATTTGCCAAATATTAGGCAACAGTAACCAGTCACAGATGATATATGATTTAAATCTTACACGTATTCTACTGTAATAGCATCCAGGAAACTGATGTTTCCTGAAATTTGTTCTTGCCCTGTGACAGTAAGGGGAGACCACCCACTCATTGTTACCCTGAATGAATTTATCATTAGTAGGAAAAAGATTTCAGCATCTTACTTGCACACTGCACAGCACAGTTCCTCATTTCTGCAGTCATTTTAATGAATGTTATGCCATGGCTGTACTTGGCTAATTGTAGTCTAGTCTGTAAGCTGTCTGTCTGTATCCTCACATATAACTGTAGAGTTGTTTCTTATTTACTAGGCAGAAATTAATAGTATTTCACGATGCCCCTTTTCTCAGTTCGTATTTCTAAGTATGTGCTGGTTTCCAAATAACGCTGCTGGCCACATGTCATATAACCTCATTTACTCCTGAACATGTCAACAGCCATTAGACAGAGATAAATAGATAACAGGATTGATAAATGCAAAAATCCCCTAAAAGGGGAATAACATAATGTGTTGTGACCTTTACTGATCACTTGTCATATTGTGTTTTTATTTTTTTTTATTCATAAACGCAATGGCATAAACACATTAATGCATTAACACATTTTTACTACGAATGCACTGATGGTCAAGAAGCCAAACAACCCACACACTCTCAGTAATTTTCACAAGAAGAACTCTGATGATGCAATTGTAGTTCTTCCTCATTTTGATCATGAATGCTGTTACCCAAACAGATGAGAAACAAGTTTTAAGTCAGACCCACAGCTGCTGTGGTGTCACGTCTGCTTAAAGACAGTGTTGACAGGTTCGTTCATCTAACCACCATATAAATCTTTCAAACCATCAACTGCATATTTGCAAAACATATGATCAATATGATTGAAAGACTTTTGTTCGTTAGGACTGAAGTGATATTACACTGACTAAAATATAACCATTTTGTTCAGTATTTAAGATTGAAACAGGCAATAAGCACTAAATAAACATCTTTAGGGAGTAATCACATGATGGACTAATGGTCCTCACTCTGTGAAAAGTAGAAGCTTTGCACCATGTGGCTGAAAACGATGAGAAATCATTCATGAGAAAGAAGAAGAAAGAAGAAGATAAAATGAAACACCAGACCAGAAAAACAAAAAAAGAGGATTCTCAAGTAAAAGCAAAACAGCGCTGACCAAACACTAATGAAGCAATTTCAACACAAGTGTGACTGTTGTAATTTTTTGCCACTTTGCCATGTTCTCTACTTGTGAAAGCTAAAGCCTTAAGTGCACTTCCTCAAAGTGTATAATAGTGTTGAATACTAGCAGCTTAACGTGAAAGTCACAA
>NC_031976.2:26692945-26847945 GCF_001858045.2 Oreochromis niloticus | reverse complement strand
AAAAAAAAAAAGAAAAAAGTTGATGCCATCCTTAACACAATACACTACCTCAAGGGTGCTTTTGCAGTTCCTTTCATTATCCTTTATAAAGGGTAATCAGATAATTTCTCTTTTTTATGCTTTTAAATCCCTCTCGTCCTGGCTTACTATCACAAAAAATTAAAACCGCATAATAACAACAAGGCATGTTTATATAAGGGAAGATTCCAGCATCGTACATGTTTGTGCCCAGTTTTGTGACTCTATCACCAAAGATGTCAAAAGATCCTTCACGGAGTGCAGTGGTATAGTTCCCTCCATTATTGAACTTCAGCCTGGTGATCTCCTCACCTGTACAGCTGAATATCCTACAAAAAACCCCGAGAGAAATAGAGACAGGAAAGCATTTAGTACGTAGTATGATAAAGAGCCTTTATTTCCTGCTTAAATGTTTCACACAGCAAATCCTTAAGAATTTTGATCCAAGCTAAACATGCACGGCATCTAAAATTAGAAGTCAAATACTTCTTGAACAAGACCTCTCTAATGCAATTAGCTACAGATAAGCTTACGTAAAATCAGATTACGGTGTCCAAGTGAGATAGCAAAGAGACAATATGCAAGACAAAGGGGCAGACATTAAAATTCAATGAAAAGAGAAAGAGTATATTATCAAAGCCACTTCTTTAGTCTTAGTTATTGACAATATTCTTTAAACTTCAGAGTGCCTGGTCTGAGGGATAAGAGCTGTTTACTGTGATACCTTATCAAGCCAGGGACTTGCGTGCCATGGGGCACAGGACCACTGGTGGGAAGAACAAAGCGGCCATTTGAATTCTGCACTTTGTCCTTGAGGAAAATAGATACCTGCCATAGAAGAAGGTACAAACACACAGAGAAAGTAAACATTAACTGAACAAGCAGGAAAAAATGAGTTATACCATCTTCATAATTAAATGTCACAAATGATGACTCACCCTTATATGCATGTCTTGAAAGAAGATAAGAAGAGTTTGTCTAATCAGCTGGAATTCACCACTGGACAAAGGCGTATACATCTAAAAATACATATTGGTATTAAAAAAAAATCTTAACTGGTGAAAACATTTATTTATGCTGGCGGTACTGGCAACACAGAATTGAAATAGCTAGCTTAGATGGCTTTCTTTGTCTTACGCGGGCCTTTATAGCTTGCTTGGTCATTTCTAACCCAAGAGGTGAGTTTTCTCTTGGAGGAGAAGGCCTGAGGAAAAGTAGTGACTCTCAGTACATCACCAGCTGCAGTATAAGAGTGTTAAACCAGTTCATATGCTACGTGATTACACTCTTATTAAGAATGTCCTTGATTTTCTTTCCCCTATGAGCTTTTCTTAACTTCTTCATTTATCTTTATGTACTTAACCAAGCTGGGGAGCTTCTTTGCATGCTACCTTAAAAAACCAAAACATATATATCTTGCTGCAAACTGCAGGAAAAAAAATCCCCACAAGTAATATAAAATATTTCTGACTATATTTTCTTGTAACAAATGTGAAGACAGCAAAGTCCCACATGTAGTACCTCTATCAGCTGTCGGTAAGTCTCATCAACCTGGCTGAGAATGCTGGGAGTATCTTTCACAAAGTCTTTGATTGCATCCATGTGGTTGAAGGACACAAGGAGGATGTCCTTAGGTCGTGGACAGAGAAGCACCTGATACTTGAAAGCCATGGTCATCAAGTCATAGAGCTATGAACAGGACACATTAGTCAACATACTGTCTTAGGCATCAGAAATAAATGCATGCTGTTGTTGAGTGATAAACAGTAGAGGGAGACATAGTAATGTAAATGAATGTGCCTTATGCTTAAACACAACAAAAATGTTACATTAAAACAAATCTAATCCAATATGCATAATGAAAAGGCTGCGATAAAAACATCTCTGTGTGGTTTTGAAGAAATGTAACTGGTGCATGGATAGAAAGTCAATGCTTGTAGTTAAAAATGCAAACAAAACATTAGGAGCACAAGAGTAAATTAAAAACACACAGACTGTATATGAATACATGTTGTCTTACCTTGTCCATACTAGCTTGATTGAGTCTCATTATGGATGCGTGGGCCAACCTGTCAAACACAGTCCGTAGGGCCTTCTTGGAATATAGCTCCTGTGGCTTGAAAAGCTCCTCCAGGAACTTTTTGTTGAACATGGTGGTGATGATGTCATTCATAACTATTCAGACAACCAATTAAGCACAAAATGTTAATTAAGGTTAGACAAATGCCCTTCCCATACTATAGGCTCAGAAGCAGGCAGATGAGCGCTCTACACTCTACATTGCCGAAAACGATTTTACCCAGAGCTGAAACCCAAAGACCCTAACAAAGCAGCAGACCTATTTATCAGAAATCCTACAGCCAAAGATGTTTTTTTGGGGGGTTGGGGGAGGTTTTGGCTTTTTTTTTTTTAACCAGTATTGCAGCAGCAATGCTTACCTTAACTAAACCTTTAGGGTTTAGTTAAAAAGTGCTTAAATTTTAGATCACTCAAGTTTGGGAAAGCCAACATTACTTTGTGGCTAACTTACTGGGGGTTCTAGGTATATGACTAATTCACTTTGGTTCATGAAGTGAAGTCATTTGTCCAGCATATGTATGCAAACGCCACCTTGGAAGCTTAAAAATTGGAGTTTTAGAATATAGACACATACACGTATAAGAAAGGTTATTACAACCAATGAAGCAGGACGTTGTTTGTCAGCTCATCTGTTATTCATTCATCAGGTACTATTGTTTATGCAGGCAGGGTTCAGGTTAAGCCAAAGCAGAACAAAAGAGCTACTAATGCATCAGCGCCTCATTGCATCTTGAAATAATACCTCTCTTTCTGTCCGCCTCTATCCAGCCAGGTATTGCGGAAACTTTATCAATCCAAAGGAAAATAGTAAGTAAGTAAAGGATGTTTTAAAAAACCAGCTCATTTCAAGACTGCCACGTGTGCTGGTGGTTAATGCTTAACATCATTTAATATCATTTTACAACAAACCAGTGATTTTAAACTGACAGAGCGGCAATAACACACAACGGAGCACTTGGATTTACACTGAAATTTACTCAGGGCTTCCAGTCACACTCTCCTACGAAAAGACATGTCTTATTTTGACTTTGTGATTCAACAGAGACACCGACATCATCAATACACAAACACGTAAACGAACAACATACACGTGCATTTACTGCGGTCTAACATTAACATTTTTCTGGAACAGGATAACAATTGTGTTGCTAGCTGGAAAGCTGCTAAACTAGCTACCTTTCTTAGCTTTGTCAGCAGGTATATTCTGAGCTCGGAGACGCTGGTCTAGGATGTACAACATTTCTCCGCCGAGATTAATAAAAAGCAGCGGCAGAGTCCTTGAAGACATGATGGAATTTGGACAGCTGAATCTTTCCAGACAAAACAGCTAGCTCGAATGTTTTAGCTGGTGGGGGTCTGTCTGTTTGGTAAAGCCGCTTCTGGTTGCCAGGCCACGAAATAAATAGCCAATCAGAGTCCCATGTAGTAAATACGTAAAAGAAAGGGGCGGGATTAGACGAAGTACAACCGCGTTGTAAATTAGGAGCTCACTGATTACAGAGATAGATAGACCATTTTTCACCATGTAGTCATACATCTTATATAATTATATATAATATAATGCAAACCAGTGTTTTCATGGCAAGTCTAAGCATTTCAAACCAGTACAATTCGACCTAATATTATAATTCATAAGGAAGATGAACCTTTTACTCAGCTGCTGAACTGATCTATGATAACACCCAACAATCTTTTCTAGAAACGTTTTTAGTTGCATAACTCTTACACTGAGAAATAAACGAAATAAGGTGAGCAATCAAATTTCAAAAAGTTGTTCAAAAAATGTGATGCCTGTTGAAAATGCACTTTATTTACAATAATACACAATTGCTCTTGCAAGTTAGGGCCAAAGATTTAATACACACAACAATGCATACTTCATTAAATGCTTTTTTTTGTTTGCATGAAAGCTCCATGGGTAAGCAAGTTACTTCCACAATAGCTGAGCATCATGAAAAACTCTTGTTACTGTGAAATCTCTCCATTCCTGATGCGGATTTCTCTTGCCATCCTGCACACTTCACAATGTCCACAGAAGAAGGTCATCAAGGCGTCGTTGCATATTGTTCCCTGTGGTTAAAAGATTGCAGAAATGACAGAAATGTTGCAGATTTCTCAATTGTGGGGAACGCACAAAATTTCCCATGTTTGCAAAATCTGTGTCTTTCATAAAAGCAAAACTGAAACAGACTATCATACGTGCAATACCTGCAACCTAAAGACTAACTGCATAACGTACAGCATTCTGAAGTTTGGATTTTATAATAACTGTATTGAGTTGCATGGGTAACATACCTGAATACCATAGGTTAATCTCATGTGAGTCCTCATGGCTGTTAAGCCTCCAGGCACGCAACCCAAACAGCAGTTTTCACCATACTTATTTGCTGTGTAGCAGCTCAGTGCCAGTGGACAGAAACAACCGACGGCACCTAAACAACACGAGTACATTTGTGAATGTCTAAAACAAACAAAATTTAGTGTGCATGCACAAATGATGTGCCTTGTACTTACAGACCAAACAGTCACTGCAGCAGGCACACAAGCCTGTGCTCCACTCTCCTGTTTGAACATTAGTCCCATAGCCGCCAGCACCTGGTTGATGGGTGACCACTGGGTTTGACATTTGGATCACTTGGTCTGTTTACTTGCTCTGTGATTTAACTACCTAGTCAAAAACATATTAGAGAGCATTAGATATTTGCACACTAATTAACATCACATATTTACAGAAAACCCTTCTCAGCACAGCATGCAACAGTTTACTCTGTCATTTGAGGTAAATCAAGTTATGATTTAGAAAATACTTTTTGGACTTTCCCTGTAAAAAAAATAAATCTAAATAAAAAATTGTTGCAGGAATACGTTAGTGTAACATGGACTATTTTCACAGTACCGTATGAAAGATAGTCATGTATGTGGTGACACTGAGAAATAATTTCTCTTTGTTTTTAACCCAAAGAACAACTGAAAGCCCATGTTATCTTGTATCAAGGCAGCCATAACGGAAAGGCCAACTTTTAATTATAACATGTGCACAAATTGCAAATATAGTTTATATGTTTAATTTAAGAATATTTAACTTTTAAGTTTATCTGCTGCGAAAGGAAAAAATGGTGTCACTTACCAGAAGAGTGTGAGAGTATGAGCTCCACCTGCTCAAAATGACAAGTTGCACACCACACAGGAAATTGTGACGAGCTTGAGCTGTGAAACGCTGGTTTGGCAACAGCCTGCGCTTTCTGGGGATGACAAAGATCTGTGGCGATTCACTGGCAAAAAAATCAGTCCATTAACAGGAATTGTTGCTTTTTTTTTCAAAGTCTGATAAAGGGCACAACCTCAAATCACAAGCACATGTATGTGACTGGGAGTTTAAAGTTTTTCTGATCTCATGACAGATCAGTACACTTCAGGGAAGCCATGCAGTTAGAATTGTTAAGGCCACACTTTCATATGACACCCACAAATGCAACACGTTCTTGTCTTGAGGTTTTAATCTATTAGCACACTATATGACTAGTGTAGTATGCAAAAGAAGGGATGGATTTACTCAGGATTTGAATATGCACAAAACTATATGAAACTGTAAAGCCTTCTTTTCACATGAATGTATAATGTAAAAATAGCTTTTAATGATTGACGGTCTTGTTATACCCTATATAAGAATTAAATTAACCTTGCGATGTTGTACATTTAAATCAGATGCTTTAGCAACCTCACCAATTTTTACCAATATAACACTATGCCAGGAATGTCAGGAATTTTTAATTAGATTTTTTAACAATTTCTCTCTAACTTGAATTAACTTACTGCACATTTAAACAACACTCAAAAGATAAATTATACTGCATTCCACCACCAATCATTTTATGACCCTAAACAAAGTTGGATTAAGTCAATCTCATGTTTCCACAAAGCCTGAATACTGCTTAAACAGTACTCTGCCAGGAAGAAGTCCTTATCTGATATGCCTCAACTTGGTACAAATGAGGTGAACTGCCACTGACAGCTGATTAACAAAACATAAAAACAAAAACAAAACACTCCAGTGCTGATATGAAGCCATAATAACGGGCAGTCAATCTAGTGATAACATTTTAGCGCTAGTTTTCTGCCATGTGGTTTAACACAGAGTATCCTCTCAGATAAAATGGAGATTTTGCAGTGTAGGTTTATTTAAAATTAGCATATTAATCCTGTACTTGAGTTTCTGGCTTCCTGGTTTTCTAAAATGACATCTTAAATTAATACATCTAGTAGTCATGCTTTAGTTCAATTACACTTTGGAGGATTATTCCAACCCGGCTTTCTCAGATATTTTATTCTTATGAATCTTCGACATCTCCAGACAGTTCTGGTATCAAAATGACAACAATAGAAAGTATAATCGTGTGACGGCAGCATGGGAAAAACATTTATTTATCTGCATGACACATCACTACATCTTAAGGTGTACAGATTGTGGCTTTTGTCTCATTAGATGTCAGCTGCATTTGTCTTTGCTGCCTCTGTGTCTGTGGAGCCTGAACTCTGCTTTATCTTCAGCTTCTGCTCTGCTTTTTGCTTTTGCACTGCTTTGAAGACCTGAGATGACACACACACAGACACACAAACACATATGACCAAGTGTTAGTGGGGGGCATAAAATAACACTTTAATGTACAGAGAAAAGTTTCCAGAAGGCTTGAGTAATGCCTTAGATGCTCTATATGCTACACTTCCATTACACTTGTGTGTAATGGAAAGTTTTAAGTTTTTCCTAACAGATATGAGTATACATTAATGTGCAGAGATGATGTGGATTTAAAAAAATAACACCTTTATTTATTTGCTACCTTAATGCAGAATTCTTTCTTGGCCATCCAGCGACGGGTGGCCTGCCTGTAGTACTCTGGGGGGAAGGTGTATGTGATGCCCAGCTGCTCACACACTTTCTCAAAGGCATCGTAGCGAATCAACCGAAGGTGTTTCAAAATCTTTTTCCTTCGGTCAATGGCCATAAGCATTCGCCTCTTGTTTGCTTTATCCTAGCATCAAAAAACACAGGATATTGAAAGTGAATACAAACAGAGCAAAATGCGCTAGAAATCAGGACACCTACTGAGGAACAGCTGCTTCCTCATGCCACATTAAACAGTTGTTAATTTTAATAAAAATGTTTAGGCTATGATGTAACACGGAAACTTCCGACCTTGGCCATGCTACGCATCTTTTTATTTAATGTGGGGGAGTACACAGGATATCCTGTAGCACATGTAGGCCTCACAAAAGCATAAAGGAAATGTGGAGAGACGTATTCATACATGAAACTTCCCGTGGTGAGAGTCAACTGATCTAGATGTGTTACGTCATTTTAACCTGTCAACCTAACAAATTTGCTGATTAATTTAAATGCATTTTATTCTCACCTTATGATGTTTTTGCAAATGTTCCTGGTAGTTTCGGATTCTAGCAGTCAATATAGCCACTGAGGAGAGAAAGAACAGGAGCATTTCAACATCGTATAATAAATAAAAGTTGTATCCCATGTTTTTTTTCAGTGAAGAAACTATGTGCAACATAATGAAAAATATAACACCTCACCTTGTACTTCCTCTGAGCTTCGGTCACTCTCATCTCTCTGGACCTTTGCAATTAGCTGTTCTTGTTTTAGCTGTAGCTTTTCCTTCTGAAGATGAGATTATTATTATTAGTTATTAACGCTGAACTACTTGTTTATGCCTCTGCTTTCCCACAAGAGGGCCAAACAATGTATATCAAAAAAGACAAACTTACATGACTAGCCAACTCCAGTGAAAGAAGCCTTTTGACAAGATCATCAGTTCTGTTAGCAGAAAATACAATAGTGTTAGAAGAGTAGACCAATCAATATGTGCATCCACTTTTATAAAATAATTAATAGAAAGTCTGAATTTTAATCATTTTGTATATGTTTACGTTTGAGCAAGGGGAACAGCTGCATAATCCATCTTCAGCATTGTTGGAGGAAGATCACTGAGCTGGCTCTCAGGTCCTGGAGGAAACCAAATACTTTTTTGATTTTTCTTTCTTTAACTTATGTACCCATGTAAAAATGCTCACATGCAAATACTATGGTGATGATGGTTCCTCTTAAAATACCTGTCTTCTTCTTCTTCTTTGCAGCCCGGGCATAGTGTCTCACTGGCTGTGGAACAGCAAAGCTTCCTGCAACTGAGAAATCAGATGCATCACTGCAAACATTCATGTTTAGTAGATTCAAAATGCTACTTTCAGTTGTTATTCACAAGAGATCACCACAGCAGGTAGCTCCACGTGTTTGGTTTGGCCAGATTCTCTCATGATGTAACCCCGAAAGGATTTGTGCCTCCTCCAGGGATCTAATTCTCCCTCAAGGGATCGAATTGGGGATTGTTCACTTGTCTGGCAAATGTGTAAAACACTGAACTACAGAGCCACTGCTTAGGAGATTAAACTCATTTCGAAAGTAGAAGGGAACAAGGGAATCATTGCTTTGCTAATGATTTATTTTATTTAAATAAAACAAAAAACAAAAAACAAAAACATCTATTCAAACCTATCTGACCCTGTGTGAAAAAGCAACCTGTTGAATCAAGAAACCACTTAAGTAGAACCTGTCTGACAAAGTGAAGTGAAGCAACACGTTGTCATGATCTAAAGAAACTCAAGAACAGATTAGTAACTATCAACTAACAAAGCCATTTCTAAGGTTCACCAACAACCTGTGGTGAGAGCCATTATTCACAAAAGGAGAAAACTTGCAACACTCGGAACAGCACTTATCATGACGAGGCCTTCTCAGGATTGTGAGGCATACAAAGAGTGCATCCAGGAGGTCACAAGAACCAACAAAACCTCTAAAGAAATGCAGGCCTCAATTTCCTCAGCTGAGGTCATACTCATGATTCAAAAATAAGGAAGACATTCAAAACAATAGTACCTAAGGGGAAGTTCCAGAGCAAAAAACCACTGCAGCTGATCTTGGTGATCTCTCAAAAACCTTTGGGGTCACCATCATAAGCACATCATAAAAACAGTCAAGCTTGATTCCTGTTGCTCCTTCGTGAGGTGGATGATTTACTGTAATTGACGGAACTATGAATTCTGCTCTCTACCAGAAAATCCCATAAGAGAATGTCCAGCAATCGTTTTGTGCCCTGAAGCTCAAGCGCACTTGGCTCACGCAACAGGACAATGATCAAAAACAAGCCAGCAAGTCCTCCTCTGAATGGCTCTAAAACAACAACGGAAGACAAAAAAACAAATGAAAAAAAAAAAACCCAAACAAAACAAACAACAGAAAATTAAAAATACAATGACAGTTTTGGAGCGGTTTATTCAAAGTCCAGACTTAAGTCCGATAGAGATGCTTTGACATGACCTTTCATGTCAATGTGACTAAAAGAATTCCACGAAGAAGAGTGAGCCAAACATTCCTCCGCAATGATGTGAAGGACTCATTGCCACTTATTGCAAATGCTTGACTGCCAAAGGTAACACAGTGTTCTTAGTCTCCAAAAGTTGAATCTGTTCATCTGGACGTAGCGTTTTGAAACGCTACGTCCAGATGAACAGATTCAACTTTTGGAGATTTACTTTCCTGGATGATTGAGAATGCATCAAGACAGTGTTCTTAGATTTAGATGAATCCTTTTCCACATAGGTTGAGGTAGGTTTGGGTAACTTTTTTTCTCTTAAAAACTGAAATCATCCCTAAAAAACTGCATTTTCCATTTACTTGGGTTATCATCTTATATTCAAATTAGTTTGATGATCTGAAATATGAGCGTGACAAATAAGCCCAAAGACACAGCAAGAGAGTAAGAGAGCTGTATGATAAACAATAAAGCCTGAAAGTTACTTATAATCTCTAATATTTATTTGTGAATAAGCTATTTTAAATTATGAGGAGTATTGTCCCTCTAAATATTATCCCGAAATACTCCTAGATCCTCCTTCCTATAAGCATGAATGGAAATGATTCAAAAACACAGCAGGTAATAGGGTAGCAGACCCCAAAGTTCTGGGATAACTTTACCATCCCATTTGTAGAGAAACACCTCTCTGCGATAATACATAATAAAAACATTTCTGCTGCAAGCTTAGTTGTCAGAAAATCATTCATTTATTGTAACAAAAAATATAAAATACATAAACAAAATCTACAGGATGATGAAATGACTCATAAAGCTTAATTTGCGTGACTGATGGAGTGACTTGTAGAGTAAAACTAAGATAATCTTTCTAAAACGGTTGTCAAACACTCACCCTAAAACGCAACTATGCACATATCAGATGGTGATAAGAGCAGTGGTTTTCAATATCAAAACAGCAAATGATGTCACTTCCTCTCTAATGTTATGCGACAGTTCGGACCTCCTTAAAAATCCACCAACGTGTGCAACTAATATTGCAATCCACTGATGGAAACTCATCAGGAAAGAGCACTGAGTTTTCACCTGGCAGTAATCTTTGCTGTTGAGAACAGTTTAATAGAAATTTTCTGTACCTTATTTGAAAGTTATCAACAGCAGAAACCAAAGTAAAAAATTTCAAGACAGCGTACATTTTCCTTGAGACACTGCTGGTGATTTCAATTCTGTTAGACTGCAGTGTGCAAACCTTGGGTTAAAAAGTATTTCTTTGCTGTATTAGTCATAGCACTGGAGAGAAGTGGCCTGCAAGCCAAACAGCTCTTATTCATGGCTGGCAAACCTGTGACTGTCAGTGCATAGGTTGCAACAGTGAGAAAAAAAAAAAGAAAGAAAAAAAAGCTGTCATATTCTAGTAGACTTGAGGGGTAAAATGAAAGCAGAGCTTCTGTAGATGCTCCAGATATTATGATAAGAAAGCAAGATATTGCATCAGATTAAGCAGCAAAGAAGTGCAGAAGGGGAGACAACCACACAAACATTTAGGGGAGAAAAGTTTCAAGTAGCTAAAGCACTACACTGTTACCTAGTCCTCTTTTAGAGACTTCGTGTCAAAAATATTTCTGATATTCTTCTTGTTTGTTTCACACCCTGTGTGTGCAACAACCCTCTGATTAGCAGGCATCAGTTTTGCACACGGAGGTGTGTGAAAAGAGCCGTGAGACGCTCTTCAAAGTCCCTTTATCTGAGAGTTGACAAGCTATCCTGTCTACTTAGAAATTACACACAAATCAACCCCCAAAAAAGCAAAACTCAGATGTCCCAGTTTTCCACACAGCATGCATTTATTGATCTGTGTGGGAGCTGAGACTGTGTGAAAAGTATGAAAAGAGAATCAAGACTCCACATGCAGATATAACCCGGTTTGTGCACACCAGGAGATCCTTGCGCACTTTAATATTTTTAGACTGTCTTATGCACAGAAAGTTTTTGGAAGGGAAAATGAGCAAATCTGCAACAAAGGAAGCAGGACTTAAAACAACAGCCTATTCAGACTGTGAAACTGCCCTGTGTTTACACTGCTTGGTTTTGCGTGTGGCATCATCTCCTACCTGAAAAAGAAAAAATCAGCCACACATAGTTGTACACATTTGAAACTCTAAAAATCTGTAAGAATCTATGGGAAATCCCACACTTTGCATTTTTCATAGTCTCAACAAAAGAAATATGAACATATTATGGGTTTTTGTGAAAGAGTGTTTTCAATGACAAGTAGCTAAGCAGCTGACGAAACACTTGACAATAACTTCACACTGTCTTGGTGGTGTGGAGACAACTGTGTGGTAGAGAAATGCATTGCGTAGGGAGGCTGTGCAAAGCCGATTGCTACACTTTGGTGTACATTATGGTGAAAATCGTTTCAGACGTCAAGTATGCGGTCTTTCCGCTTAACACGGTAACATGCAGCTCCGCCAACAGTGCCGCCTGCCGTTCGTGTTAGTTACTTCCCAAGAGGACCTAGCGAAATAACGAACTGCTCACAGAAACACACGTTTTGACTGATATTTACCTACAAAGCAAGTTTGGTCTTCCCCACACTTACCACTTCTCACTTTTGGTCCTGACAGTAAACTCGACCTGTTCGTCCACGGTTTGACTGATGCAGCACAACAGAGAGCTGCCGAGCTTTCTCGCAAAACACTAGCTGGGACCTTGAGGACTGCCCTCAGGCCTATGTTTGTGAACATGGCTCACAGTATAGATAACAAGAAAGGAGAATAAACTGTCTAAAACTGCTGAAAAATTCGTCCAATAATCACACTCGACCCCTACATGAGGATCGCCATTTTGGTTAGACTAAACTAGCCGAGTAGCGATTGCGAGATGCTGTACTAGGCTAAAATAACAATCCCAGAGCACGTCGATAAAAACGATCGTAAAACGACTTTTGGAGTCTTTCATCGTTACATTTCATTATTATTATTATTATTATTATTTTTCAGTGAAGATTGTTTGGTTTAATAATTGAAGCAGTCGCAGTTAATGAGAAGTGCTCCCCTCCCAAAATTATTACTATTACTTTTAAATACCTCTCAAAGCAGTAAAAAGAGCACTGATGATAATAAACTGTCAATTTATAACTGCTGACACACAATGGTGTGCAAACCTCCTAAAACACTACCCGTTTCTTTGCTGGGAAAAGGGGGAATTGGTGTATTGAAACGAGGAAATACAATAAGGCAAAAACAGAGTTTGTACAATGCTAAATTATTTGCTATGACCACTTGCGTTCTTCAACATAACCAGGACTCTCTTGGGCAAACTTTCTTGTAGTTTGAAGCATTCTTCAGGAATAACTTTCCTGGCTTCCAGAAGGACATTCAGATGTTCTCTGGATGTTGGCTGCCTTTTCTTTCATTCTCTGTCAAGACGATCCCACACTGATTCAATAATGTTGAGATTTGGACTCTGGAGAGACCAATCCATGACGCATGTTGATCCATTTTGTGTTTAATTTCTATGCAGGTGTGCTTTTTACTGCAGTGTGTTTGGGATCACTGCCATACTAAAAAATGAAGCTTTGCCAATTAGACACTTTCCAGAATCGTACGGTGGATCAAAATCTGTTGGTACATTTCTGCCACTAATTCAAACAAGAAATGCAGCTCCGAACCTTGACACAGCTTCAATTTTCTCTATTCTGACCTCCTATTAAAGATTCTTTGAACCTGAAATTTCACATTTGGATTCACCACTTTACAAGATCAATTTCCACTGATTTTCAGTCCAGTTCTTGTATAATTTAACTTAACATTACTTTTGTAATGTAACTTTTCTCCCTTTTTCTCCCTGTATCCCAGAGAGACTCGAGAGATGTGTCCAGTCTTTGTTTGTTTCCCCCCCCTATTTCTTAAGAACATGACTGTCAGATTCTGGTTGTCTTCTGTAGATAGTTTTTAGGCCTCACCCTTCTTCTTTTTGTCCTCCACTAGTCAAGTTTCTTCTGATTTCTTTTAAACGTGACACTGATACGCCAAGTTTTCATGCAGTAATTCTTTGGGAATCATCATGTTGGTGCAAAAATATTATTTTATGCCTGCCAAACTGTTCTCTTTGCCAATTTTCATATATTTACCTAAACAAAGTCAAACAAATTATATGTTTTGCAACAAATTGCTGCTAGAAAGAACGTACCGGTTTAAAATTGGTTCTCTGTTAAGTTGACTGTTACAGATGATTACTGTTACTAATTATCCTTAATACAACTTTTATAAATGGATCTATAAATCAGTTTATGTGACATTTCTGAGGAGTTTTAAGTGAACCAGCAAATTTGCCCTGCTAACCTCAGATTAGTGTGATGTTTTAAATAGTATCTATATTCAGCATTAAAATATTAAACAGTACTTATAATTTTATTGAAAACATTTTTAAGGTGTAAAACATTTAATCAGAGAATTCACATGTAATCCACAAAAATATAATCTCAACAATATAGTAAAAAACAAAAAACAAAAAGAAACTTCATTTTCTGCAGAGGTTTTACCAAGTATAAAAAAAACTTTGGAATGATAATCATTAAATATCAACATGATTTCTATCAGCTTAAAAAAAATCTAGCTAGTAGCCATGTCATTTACAGCTGTGTACGTTATCACATTAAATTCATTGCACATACTTAGATCTATGTAAGCCTCCAACAAAGCAGTTCTACTCATAATTGCCAATGGTGTTTTAGTCATTTTCAGTATCATTCATGGCTAATGCTCGTAGAAAAGGAAAGTCATCCCAAAGACTCTCTGGGTCTGCCACTTCTTCAGGTACGCAATCATGACTTGGCCCAAAAAAATGCTGCTCCTCTGTCATCCCACCTAGTGCTAGATTCTGGTAACACTTTGGAGTGAAAGGTTCCTCTGCCTCTAAGAGGGGCTGTGTAGATTCAGAACGCAGGTAGACATGAGGCTCTTTGGGCGGTGGGCTGTTACAAAAACCAGAGAACACCACAGTAGCATAAGGAACAGAGTCACTGTTTGAGCCAGAGTATTCGGTGATGAACGGCGAACCACAAATAGACTCTCCAAGGTCACTGGTCTCTTCTGCACTGTTTATCCAAAGATCATCCTCCTCTTTGCTTAGTTTCATAGGGATGTCCGGAAAGCTGAGGTGGGACAAATATATTGGATCCTCGCTGTCACATGAAGGATGGGTATACTGCAAGTGAAAAATAAGTGAGACAACAATAGTATCAATTTCTTGGCTTTACACCATGTCATGTCTTTTTTTCACTCATGCAGCAAAACAAGCTTTAAATATCCAACATTAGAAATTAATATCAGTTGGAATGCTCTAAATTAAGTCTGTTAGTTTTCACCAGATCCCGATAAAGACCTTAAACAGCCTCTTTCTCTGTTAAATGAACCTCTGTGTTTAGCGGGTATTTGTTAAATTTGTCTTAATTTCACTGAAAAGCACTGTAAACTAAAACAACAAATTAATGGGGCATTACACCAAATAATGAGAAGGAAGAAGCTAAACTGTTCCTGCAGAATTTCGCAGTCATTCCCTGTAGGGTTCAACCTCTGCATATTCTATATATTGCAGATTTTTGCTGCTTTAATCAAAAACATTAGTGATAAAGAACGTATGAACGTTTAAAAACATTTCTGTTTTGCTCTAGTGGATGTCCGCTTTCACACCTGTGTTGATTCTGATGTCAATCTTAGGACAAAGCTGTTAGCTGGGTCTGGAACAACTGGCCAAAAAATCCCCTTAAACCTTGAAGTTAAAGAAAAAAAAGCATTAGTGTAGTAAGTTAAGAATGAAAAACATTACAGCTTCACAGCTTAAACAGTATGAGCATGAGCTTACCTTTTATGTTTGGAGGAACAAGTCAGGACTATGACAATAATCAGCAATGACAGCCCAAAAACTGATCCGATTACAATCACCGCACTAGCGACCTCATCTGAGAAAAGAAAAACACGTAATGTCACGTCTGATCCTATTCTGTTCGTGTTGACTTTCTCCAAAGAAAAAATGATGGTACTAACCAAAGGGCTGAAATTCAAAATGAACTGCTGACCCATTCAAGCTCCCACCGAGTGTGCTAACCATCAAGACAGCTCCATGCACACTGGGGTCTTTAAGGATCACACTTCTTTTTTCTGTATCTACGTTGACAACTGAAGAACAGTCAAACATTAGAGCGGATCGAGTACTTAAAATATCCTATACAACATAGCAGAGATAAGGTATTTAACCTACCGTTAACGGGTCCCTTCTGATTCCAGTAGAAGACTGTGTAGTCTTGGATCTTTCCATTTCGTTGGTCTAATGGTATTTCCTCCCAGGTAATCTTAATATCTGAATTCCAGCTCTTTTGAATATTTAATTTTGGAACCATGGATGGGGCTTTAAAAAGAACAACATCACAAGTGATTAGTAGAATTAGAAAGAGTTTTTAACCATTAGACATCATATTACACAGCTCAGGTCTTTACTCCAATAGGCCATTCATTTCTTTCCACAAGAGGGCATTATTTCATCATGTATCAGCTGTTCTGTGAACGATTACAAAATATATATTCTGTAAGTCAACACTCTTCTGACTACTTCAAAGTTGAGGGAGTCTGGCTCACACCTCTGCTGGCTTGTGTGAGACTCTTTGTGTCTTGGGTGACTTACCCTTTTCTCTCAAGTAGGCATTAAATGTCTTAGGAGGGCCTATCCCATCCGTAAACCTTGGATATACAGAGATCCCATAGGGCTTGTAGGGCTCAAAGCTGCCTGTTGATGAGTGAGAAGAGGTTAGGGTGGATCATTGCCCACAGGAGTCTAACAGTCTGTAGAGGCAGGTTAAGCACAGGAAAAGGAAGATCTTGCACAAGAGTGATTGTTCGAATTCTTGTTGTAGAGGATAATCATCCGATTAGGAAAGTCGAAGACAAATACTGTAAAACATACCTGTTATAACAATGCTGGACTGGTTTTGGCCAGCAATGTCAAACTGGATGTGGGAGAGGCCTGATTTTAACAAAGGTCTCCATTTCACCACATAATCGATGAGTCCTGAGGAATCCATGCTTCTCCACTGAACAAGAAATGAATTGTTTCCATTTGGGACTGCTGTGGCATCTAATACCACTGGATGAGCTGCAGACAGAAAAAGATGCATATCATATTCTACATCTCATATGATATGATGCATTAATTTGTTTCCTGAGTGAGTTACCTTTATGTTTGTAAATGTGTACTACAGTGGAAGATGTCCCTGCTGCATTTACAGCCTTTAGATACACTTTCTTAATGCTCCTAGAAATACTGAAAGTACAGTAGTTCTCCCTTGTAGAGCACACCTCTCTCCTTTGCACCAAGACGATATATGACACATTTTGACCATTGGCACGAAATCCTTTTGATGGCTGAAACAGAAGGGAAAAATGTGAGGAGATATTTTAAAAGACAACCTCGCATGCTCCACCAAAACTAGAAGAGAAAATGCATCAATTTGTGACAGGTGTCAAGCAATGTGTGTGATGTGTGTACCTTCCAAAACAAGCTTATGTTGAGTTGTTTTAGCAGGGGATCGTCAGATATCTCCATCCACGAATCTAGGCGTCCAGTGGGAGCTAAAAAGAAAGAGTCACCTGTCAGCATGTTGCACGTCAAAAGCCTGAACTTCTCCTTTTACTCTTTGAAAATGAAAACTTTTTCATCCAAGACAGGTTTATGGATTCACTGCAACAGAGCTCAATACAAACTGCGCTATAGCAAAAAGTAATGGCAGATGCAGAAGATGACATTAGCATATATTGAAAAGAGCAGGAAATGGAAGAAAAGGCAATAGATTGGGAAATGGTTGACTGACTGACGGTGTCAGTCTGAATTGATCACAGGCTTACCACTCTCCAAGGTGACACCAGACTGGCTGCTGCTCCATTCACTCCAGGGGCTCTGCTGGTATCTGACTCTAATCTGTGCAAAATACCGAGTCCAATGCAGCAGGTGACACATGTCCACAGGTGTTTTAGCATTTTGAACAAAGACCTGGCATGTTTTTCAGGGACACAGAATGTACAAACATAAGTTCTTGCATATCCAATGTAACTTCAGGGAAGGAATGTCAGCATTTGGATGTCTATAGCTACTGGATCAAATGTTTGGGAAGACACATTTTCCGTTTATATCAACAAGGGGTTGATTTGCACTCACTGGGTCATTCCACTGTGTGCTGTCAACAGACTTAAATCGGTATTCCAGGTTTAATGACCTGCAAGCCTGGAGCCAGGCCTGATCTGGGGACAAATTCCAGTTCAGCCTCAGGCAGCCATACTTTTTAGGAATCACTTGAATACTGGGTGGGTCAAACTTAGCTGAAATAGTGACAAAAACAAAAGCATGCATAATTTTTTCCACTGATTTCAAGTACAATTTAGTATTGTCAGTGAAATATAGTACTTATAATACAAAAAGAGCTTGAAGAATGCTAAAAATGAGAAACACCCCCCCCCCCCCCCCCCCCCCCAAAAAAAACCCCAAAATATTTTCCTTACCCGAACTGACAGGTTCTAAAACGAGTGGTGCTGAGGTTGTCTCTCCAAGTTCATTCACAGCTTTCACATATATCTTCATGTCATAAAGCAGCACAAATTCAAAACGAGGGATCGTATAGTGATGGACTCCTTGTGGCAGTTTATAAGAATAGTTTTCATTATCAGCCCTGAAATGATGAAATTACACTTTAAGAAATACAGTCGTTCAACCTTAAAGACAAAGCCTAGATAACACGCCTGATACCAGTATGATATTTACTGCTTGACCAGTCTTTCACTGTAATCCATATTTTGTATATTTGTGTTTGTATTCCATGTTTTACATATTGTTACCATATTTCAGTATGGAGGGAATACTCTGTGGGCAGGTGGGTTTCCGTCTGCCCAGGGTCCCAGCTACAGGTGATTGTGTTGGGGTTGGTGAGGTTTGTCTGACAGGTGAGGTTTTGTGGTGCTTCTGGTGGATCTAAAGGTAAAAAGAAAAACAAAGTAAATTTTAAATGGAATTTAATTTGATCCGTGTACAAAAGAATCGTAGATGCTTCTCACATCCAGCTCGGATCTCCACGCCTGCAACTACTTGAGGAGGAGAGGCTTGGATACAGCAGGTGAGGATTGCTCGCGTGTGATTGAAGCTTGATATAACAGCTCTGGAAACCCTGCTGCTCTCACTGGCTTCAGGACTGCTGGGAATAAGCCTATCATCAAGGCGCCACTCTATATGAACAGCTTGTCCAGTGACCAGAGGGCAGTCCTCTCTGATGACACAAGTAGCTATCACAGGGGATCCCAAAGGTACCACTGAGCTGGATGTGTGGATCTTTGCACAGGGCTGTATGCCATCGTCTAAAAATTACAACAACAACAAAAAAAAACAAAGACGTAATGTGAAGATTGTTCAGATGTTTTTTTCTAAATGTTTAGTCTTTTACTAGGTAAAATCTCCAAGGCAAAGGGCACAAAATGATAGTAAGAATTGTCATTGTAATTGGTGGTTAGGTATTTCCATTTTCCTCCGACACCTACACTCACCATTTCTTGCTCCGTTCACAAATGTCACCAGCATGACAATCACTGACATCCATTTGGGTATCATGATGATAAAACCTGTTAGGCAGCCAAAATGAAATGCATTATTGGTAAATTACCAACTTTCATGCTCTGTCAAAACAATATTTGAATTGCTATTGCTTCCCGAGTGACAAGGTGCATTGTGTGAGGGAGGAATTGAGAGTGATAACGCTTGTCGCTTCAAAAGACATCATCAGCTTGGTGTTTCAAGGGTCTGGATGTGATCTCCATAACGCATAATATTTCAGTATACACACTGTGCATCTGCTGCCTCACTGATCTCTAGCAAAAAAATAAATAAATAAAAAAAATGCCGTGTTTGTGGAGCACAGAAAAAAACTGAGTACTGACACTTGACAAACTCAAATAAACAAATAAAAATAAAATAAAAATTTAAGCACATAAATAAAAGCCAACACTCGTGGCATCTTGGGTTCACATTTCTGCAACATTACACCGGGGAAGTGACATTTAAAGCTCTGCTTGCTGAAAAGCAAAACAGATATCACCCATAGATGTCTCTATCATGTTTCCATTCTTACACTGTTAAATAAAAGGGATGAAACTAGGAAGCGCACCTGTAACCGGAAGGTCGCCGGTTCGATCCCCGGCCTTTCTGTCCTGGTCATTGTGTCCTTGGGCAAGACACTTTACCCTACCACCTACTGGTGTTGGCCAGAGGGGCCGATGGCGTGATATGGCAGCCTCGCCTCTGTCAGTCTGCCCCAGGGCAGCTGTGGCTACAACCGTAGCTTGTCTCCACCAGTGTATGAATGTGAGCGTGAATGAATAATGGCATTGTAAAGTGCTTTGGGTGCCTTGAAAAGCGCTATATAAATCCAATCCATTATTATTATAAATATTGAGGGAAATATTTAATAATAATATAAAATATATTACATTTTATCACCTGTTACAGTGTAACTGGACTTTGTTGAGCTTGCAATAATAACAATAATACCTCAGTCACATAGGCCTAGAAACTGTTGGTAACCCGCTGGCAACCTCTGGTCACCAGGGAAAAATATGCATTCCCCAGCAAGTTGGTGAATAGTTGCTGGCTGTCACCAGGTGCAACCCCCAACAAATTCCAGGAGCTCGAAGACACCTTGTTTTTTAGTGGCCGGTGGTTACCGGGGAGTCATTGACCAATCGCTAGATCTGACGTTCGTAAGGCTTTAGCAATCAGTTTCACAAGAACTGGCAGCATCTTTCAACCACCAGTCATAACCAGTCATATTTTTCCCACACGACTTGTGTTTGCTACATGGTTGCTGACTGGTCTGACGTAAACAAAATGGCTAGAGTCAAAGTATGACAGCAACATTCCTATGACCAGAAAAACAAAAAATCAGTTGTTATCCAGTGATTACACTGATTCGTTTTTTTTCTGAGATTGCGAGCAAGCAGTTGTGGAGACAAATAATTTTCTTATGTCACGGTCCGTAGTGTGACTATAGCAAAATGAGAACTGGTTGGTAAAGTTATGGCAGCATTTCTCAAACATACTGCGCTTTTTATATAAAGTCAACTTTGCACTTTAGTTCGAGAATCAGTTAGGGAACTTACCATTACACAGAAGTTTAAAATTCACAGAAATCTTTGTTCTGGTTTACAAAGCACTTCCCGGACATGCCGTCACAGCCTACATCAGTATCTCTGCAACTGTAAGGTACTGTGTGGAAGAAAAGACAAATAGTTTAGAGTACTAAAGCAATTACTAACTGATTACCAAAGTAACAGAAAACAATGGAATTGAGTTTTTTAGTGGTATTAAAAGGACATTTAATTGTATAATGAACACCGTTAAATTCTGACATATAGACATGTAGTTTTAAAATTTGTGCAAATTATTCAGACGATCACGTTTTGCAGAATTTAATGCATTAAAGCCAGTGTATGTACAATAAAAAACGTTCAAAACAATATTTCACATGACAATAGTGATTTTGTTACTAGAAGATCAAAATATTGTGTTCAGTGCATGAAAGAATTGTTAAAAATGTTGAGTAAAATTTAAATATTTATTTCTGGACATTTCAATTTTGGACAGGTGTCATTTTATATTATAAAATAAAATACCAGATGGTAACGAAAGTTTGCAACTGATAAACAGCATTACGAGGGAGCAGAATCATAAAAATGTGAGAGTAGAGTTTTAAATTCATTAAAGACTTCAAGCAACTCAGTAGTAAGGAAACCTCTTGGGAATTCTCTAAAATTATGCCAAATTATTTATTGTTAATTCCCTTATGTCTTCATCAGAACTACATTTCAGACTGACGTGCAGTACTGTGCAAAAATCTTGAATCACCCCTCATTTCTTTTAGTTTTGCTTCACTGAAGCCATACTTTCTAATAATTTTTAAAGTGGTCTAGAACAACAGTGCTCCGGTTTATTCTCTGGACATTGGCTGCTTTTTAACCAGTTTTTAGTTCTGTGGATTCATCTACAGTTGTTTAAGCCAAATAACACACAAACTTATCTGAAAATAGTGTGGCATTCACATGTGAAATTTTTGGCTTAAATCATTGTCAGTATGTACAGAGGTGGTCAGGAGAGAGGTACAGCAGTCATCTACAGTCATCTGTAAAACACACTGGAGGTTCTGTCATGGTTTGGGGCTGTTTTCCACCAGAGAGGTTGTGAATCTTGTCAAAACTGATGGAACTATGAACACAGAATAGTACTGTCAAAGTTTGTTCCACCATGTAATACCATCTGGAAAGCATCTGAATGGCAGTGTTTTCATTTTTTAGCATGACAGTGATGACAGACACACTGCCAATGCAGTAAAAGCATGGCTGTATAGAAAAAACACACAGTGGAATACTATCAGTCATGGACTGACCTCCCCAGAACCTGAGCCTCAATATTACTGACGCAGTGTTGGATCATCCTTGCAGAGGATGAAACAACAGGCAGACAAGATTTGAAGAAGAGTTTTTAATTTCCCTCAAGATGCCTGGAGACCTATTCCTGAAGACTACTTAAATTACAAGAAAGCATGCCTACATGAGGTCAGGCTGTTTTGAAGAAGAAAAATGGTCATGAAGCTTATTTTTGTTAACTGAAATAAAATGAAAAGTAGACTTTAAAAAAGGGAAAATAACTCAAATGATTTTGTGAATTTGAAAACTAAAATACAAAAAATACAGAGGAAATAATTTGTGCAATATTCATTATTTTGGTAACAATTTTACCAAATTGTCCTGTTGTCCTCCTCCTTTACAGTTTATAGTAGCCAAAGATTTCAGCCAGTTCTACTCCAATCATACAGGTAAAGATAATAAAACACACCATTTTAGTATGTAATGCTAAAAGGTCATAGGTCAAAAGTCAAACATCAGTGTGTTGATATGAAAGCAGGGCGCATCTTGTAATAAAAAGTTTTCATATAGCCTTTGCCCTTCATGAGAGTTGCACTCTTTGACTGCACTTGTTAGAACTGGTTTTACCCTGTATACTGTTTTTCAATTTATACATGCATGTTTCGATAAATCACTGCAGCCATTTTCCAAGAAAAATCTAAAAAAAAATATGTGATGGGGAAAGAAATAAGACATTTGCACAGTACTGAATGTGTGTGTGTGCATGACTCACCAACATACAGACATCTACCCAGAACCAGTAAGTGGTACAGCATTGAGAAACTTCCTGTGGTCTTGTAACACTCAACCTGCCTGTTTCTGAGAATAAGCTGAGAAACTCACAGTTCCTCAGGTTAACATGTAGCATGCGCACAACATCAGGCGACTGTTCAGAGTCCAGTTCAATTTGTTCTGTAGGCTAAAGACACAAATGACGTATTAGATTTTGCCTATAAGCATTTCTGGTCTAGAATAACATTCAACCGTTGACCAGAAATGTTATGTTCGTAGTGGCATTGTAACACCTCCATAAGATGAGGAAGTATAACCTAAAATTTGTATAATTTGTAACTATCACTCAAACTGTTAGATCGCTGCCCTCAGTCCAAAATAACTATTTGGTGAAGACTGCGTTTTGCAATGAGAGAGAAATGGAATTTTCTCCCCGTTTCTTATCAGCACTGTGCAAAAAGGCCCCCATTTCCCCCCGCTCTCCTTTTTAGAATTTCTGCTTACTACTAATAGGTAATTGCCTGTGGCTCTGACAAAAGGCAATTGAAGGAAAGACAGAGAGAGTGAGCGAGAGAGACGAGGTGGAGAGCAGAAAAGCGTATTAGACTTGGAGTGTATTTTGTCAATAACACAATATGACATACTTAAAATAAAGGCAGAATAAATGAAGTCTGGCTATTCTTTGTGTTTCGGCCAATTATGTTCAGAACATATAGATGAGAATACATTATGCAGAATTTATTTTCGGGTCTCGGTGAGTCATGTCTCCATGTTAAAAGAAATATTTTGCTACAACTTCTGTAGATTTCCTTTCCTGTTGCTGTTGAGGGTTACAGAACGCCCACTTTAAGGATTTGGCAATATCCCTCACACATTGCAAAGTGTAATGACAGACTCACCGCTATTTCCCCTTTTTGGTTTTATTTCTCACACTATACAGTGTGTTTTGAAAAGAGATTTAAAAGGAGTTAAAGAATTGATTCGTTTTTTCCTATCATGGATGTTAAGACATGCTGACCTTTTATGTAGGCAGTATCTAAAATCCCACACCGATTGAATCTTTTTCGCTTCCGATTTTTAAATTGTCAGAACATGTTTTCCATACACTAAAATACTGTTGCCCCCGTGATTAGAAGAAAACTGCAGTCATAAAACATGTTAAAAATATTGCCATAGTGTAGTCTTTAGAGCTTGAAAAGGAAGGCGGCTGGATTTCTTTAAGGTTTTTAAAGACATTTCACCTCTAATCGAAGACATTTTTTCAGTTGTGAGGGGTGAAACAACTTCAAAAATCATAAAGAAGTCCAGTCGCCTTCTTTTTCAAGCTCTTAAGACAATCATGACTTGGGCGACATTGCTGTATTGTACTAAATTTAATAAAGGTTTAGGTAAAAAGCCCTTTGTGCAACGATCTAATAACTTATTTTTAAATTTTTCAAACGATACCCTTCAAGTACTATAAAGCACCGTCTTATCTTAGTATTGCTTATTTAATCCTAAATGTATTAAGAGTGTGTAGTGTGTGTGTGTGTATTAGGTATTAAACTACAAAGGATGATAAATGTCACATCTACAATACAGAGGGACCAGAAAATCAGATTAAACATGGATTAAAGATGATTTTTTTTAAATAAGTTGAGTGGTCCATAACTTACATGTAGATGAGGATGCAACTACCTAGCTTTAACCTCATTCAGAAACAAGTTTAGCAAAGTTTTCCTCTTCAATCTGGCACAAGTATCAAAATGAAAGAAGCAGCAAATTGCTTGATGTGAAGATAAAGGAGAGTCATCAGAGAGGCTTGCCACTCACCACACAGCAGCTGCAGCAGACCCAGAAAGACAAGAGGCTCTTATCAGCCCTGATAGCACCAGATGAAACAGCGTGGCTCAAAGTAGCTCGGATTTGAGGACGTGTGTGTGTGTGTGTGTGTGTGTGCCAAGAAGCAGCACAGGCAGCAACATCCTTGTTTTGCATTTGTGAAACTGCTATTTTCCAAGAAGAAACATGTGACTGATGGGGCCCAGTTATGGGAAGGAAGAGTGGGGAGTTCACATTGCTCAAATTCAAATTTTTAAAAGCTCAGCAAATTTTTTTTTTTCACAGGTGGTGTTGGCTGTTTAATTTGTCACAATAATATGCATTGTTTTTCTAAATGGAGTAATTAGAACAATCATTATAGCTCAAATTATAGCTGTTAAATGTCAACTGAATTGAATTTTCAGTACTTTCCCAGAAGATGCTAATACAGCAGCTGTCAAATGTCCTTCAGTTGGACTCCAGGGAGTCTTCTCGCAAGAAGAATGTGATCATTCTGGTTCAGGCTGACCCCTCTGTGTTTTGTGTGACCTTTGAAGTAGCTTCAAAATGCACTCATCTCCCTCTCTGAGCCTGTCTAAGACTTTGTCAGCATGGTAATAGAACAAGCTCTTAAATGGGATTGTAAACTGTGCCTTGACCCCCCCAAGGGCACTTGAAACTAGTTGCCATATCACGATTATTAGCTTATTAAATTCTAAAATGAATCGGTGGCTTAGGTCTCATTTCACTGCATGCAAGGAGACCCAGCAAGCTCACCCACTCCACTTTTAATCTAACAGCTGCATCCCTGCACGGTCACTCTCGTGCCCTCAAAAGCATAATGGAAGCTAACTGTTAATCAAGAAGCCGCTGGAGGAGGAATTAAATCCACGCACTGGTAGGTTTTAGGGTAGGAGTCAACCTGGAGAAAAGAAAAGCAGGCATTAATTAAAAACACATTAACTGGTTATCATGAGTTGACATATTTTGCTTGATCTTTTTTCCCCCTAATCAGCAATAATGAACGAAGCGTTTGCCATCCACTGGGTATTACACGCTATGTTTCAGTGAGCGGTAAAATTAGCTGAGGGCCCCGAAGCCAAGTTGAACTGATGAAGCTTTGCTAGGTTTGATTACGGTTTTTGTCCTATGCTTAACAGAATGCTGTCTCCTCCTTAGATTCTCATTCACCTTAGAAATGCGACTAACCTAAATTAGACACTGCTGTAAACATCATCTCATATCTGTCTGCTTCTATACAGTGAAATACTATAGTGAACTGCAGTCACAACTGCTGTAATTCTGCTAATCGTGTATACTGAAATACTGAATATTGCCCTCTGTTACAAGAGTGACATTCCACTACTGCACTCAGCCTGATAAGTCGAATGCAGCATTCTTTACCACCAGTTATGTAAAATACTGATTGCACTGATTAAGATTTTTGTTGCCAAAATTATTACAGTTTTGTTTCATTAAACTCAACAGAACCCTATTTACTGATGGCACACCAAAACTATCATTTGCCAGTGAACGAACAGACAACATCATGGTGGACTGCTTCGCTGACTTAAAGACGAGGAAGCTCACGCTCACATACTCAGTAATGAATTCTGCATTTGATCAATAACTGACTTACAATAGAGTGAGGCAATATGGCCAAAATTAACGTTGAATGGGAAGTGAACCTCTGAAAGAAGAAACTGAGGGCTTTTGAAAGGCTTGGTGTAAGCACAGGTCTGGAACCCCAGAAAATGTTGCAAGGGGATTTCAAATGAGAAGTACATGCAAGAAAACAAAAATAAAAGTAAAATAAAATATTGAGACATTTTTACTGTACATTGAAACAACAAACTTCAAAAAAACAGTCATTCTTGGAGCTGGAACTCTAGAAAAATACTGTAAAATAATTAGATTTTTTATAAATCTTCTGTCGCTTCAACATACAAGTGTGCTTGTGTAGTTTTGCAGATGTTTTATGTAAATAAGTTCATTGTCCAGGTGAGGTGATGTTTCCTGCTTCGGCTTTAGCCTGTTGCATCTCCACCTGTGATCAGGTCAACTGCAGGGTTTCACCGCTGGTATCCCCGCTCATAGATGTTTGCCCACGAAACCAGTTCATCTTCCAGTGGGGGTCTGGTAGCAGACTGGGGACATCTTGCAGCCACCCCCTGCAGCTGCCTTCGCTGGTGTGCTGTCCCTCAGTCTATGTCATTTTCCTGCATCCAGTAGCTTCCTTTCACAGCTTTGTTTCCCCAGTGCCTTTGTGGTTTTCCTCAGGCTTGCACCTATGCCTGTACCTCACAGAGGGTGGACTGTTGTCTTGCCCAAAAAAGCCCTCTTACCCAATTACCAGTTGTGTCTTGTCACTACTGGTAGCATGATCTGGTACCTGCAGCCCATTTAGGTTTCAGAGGTAGTTCCTCCAGGATGCCACATCAATACAAGCCATTAGAATAAAGTTTGCTGTGTCTCTGAGCAGACACAGCTCAGAGCAGTCTTGTATTTGAGGTACTAGGACACATGGAGTTACAAAAGGAGAGTGGAAAAGAGCTGTAAAAGGCCATCAATCCAGCTCCAGGAACAACATCTGCTCCTTTGTGCAAGGAGACACAGGACATACACTGGCAATGCAAAATGATCTCCACTGGATCACCTATGTTTACATGTCTGACCAACAGGGTCCAACATCCTTTATTTAAGCTTTTACTCACAGCCCAGTACGACGCAGATCAACACCAAAACTGGCAGGTCCACTACTGGCACCCGATTCTCTTCACAGATGAGAATCGGGTGCCAGTTTTTGTTGTTAGGAATGAATGGCCATCATCCACTCACTGGATTTGTTCCTCTTCATTTTTATCATTTGCTGCTCCACCATGACATATATTGTGTTAAAAGTAAAAATAGGAAATATTTGGGTAACAGTCTTTACATTTACCTTTGCATATGTCAATATACTGATTTTTATTTTGCATAGGACTGGTCAAAAATATTTAAGAGACTAGCAAAAAATATCTATATATCTATCTATCTATACTACAGGAAAAAAATCTATTTATATTTTTGATGGATATTTGACTGAAAGTTTTTCATTTTCAATGATACTACTAGTATTTGTAGATTTTAAAACAAAAGTCTGCATGATGGTTTGAAGTCTGTGGGGGGCTGTTTATTGATTCATTATGTTATTTATTTGTCTGTTAGCTTTCGGTTTTACTTCCTACTTTTAATTTTTCTTTCTTTTTGATTTTCTGCCTACCCTTTTTGTTTCACATGTGTTTAATTAGTCAACCTTAACTTCTACTTACCACTTCTTTTAAGTCTGTGTCTTGTCCTGCCTCTGTTTCTTTCCCCATAGCTTTTTATTTTCCAGCTTATTGGTTTGTGTTGTGATTTCCATCTCTCCCTCTCAATATATAGAGATATAGATAGAAAGAGACAGATGTGTGTGTGTGTGTGTGTGTGTGTGTGTGTGTGTGTGTGTGTGTGTGTGTGTGTGTGTGTGTGTGTGTGTGTGTGTGTGTGTGTGTGTGTGTGTGCGCGCGCGTTCTTTGTACCTGATTCTGTTATTAAAGCTCATTTTGGTTGCTCTTGCACCTGCCTATTTTGTGTCCCACATTTTTGTATGCTTTTGAACTGAATCACAACACTGGGAATAAAAAGTCCATAATATGTGTTCTTTTTAATTATTTATTTAAAGAGCCTATTCGAAATTATATTTCAAAGTGATCTACCTCCAGTCCATTTGTATAATTCTACCAGAGCTTCAAATCATTAAAATATAACCTCCAGAAAAGAGAACACACTTCATTCTTTGAAGAAGAGGCTGAAAGAACTAATGGAACTGGAAAGAACTAATGCAAATAATAAAAGGATGGACATTCAAAAAAATATATCTTTGTGTTAAAAAATATAACAGCCATGTTGTTGCTCTGAGACTCAACTTAAGTGAAATGCTAATGACAGTATACTTGCATGTTCACAGTGATAATGCTTCCTGATATTTCAGTGCTATTCAATGCTATCCTAGTATTACGCAGGCATGTTTACCATATTTGCAATATTTTAGAATAAGCACAAAAACAGTTATATTTCAAATGAAAAGAAAATAGATGGATTAAGTTGAACTAAATAAACCAAAGAGACCTGACAAGACCTTATTCTACATGCTTCCTAAACTTTTCATTATCACTGTACAGTTTACAGTTTTATCGATTGTTTTTTGCTAGCATGGCTTGAATTCAGCTTGCTTTGCTACACAATTAAAAGCAGATTTGGTAGGTAGGATTTATGTGGATGTGTATTCTATACCTAATATAAATCTCTGTAAGTTTGTTAGTTTGATTATATCTGTGAGCGCACTTAGGGTGGCACAGTTGTCTTGGTCTATGCCTGAACAAGACTGTCACCGACCATTTCCCAGCAAACCTGTGTTCCCATTGTGCTATCTGGCCCCAGATATTCTTAAGGCATACTCACACTAGGCATAGCTGCCTTTCATTGTCCCTGCTCTTTGGGGATCAAACACAATGATGGTATTGATAGCCAAAAGAGAGTAGTTAGAAAAATCCTGAGACTAACTTCTCATGCTCTCTAACTTGCTTTGGAAACGTGATATTATGGATGACAATCGGGTTCCTGATTTTGCACTTTGTGGTATAGTCGGAGCAGTTTTGGAAACGGTGACACACTGCTCTATCACATGCCTTATAGATGTGTAAATTACTTAATAAAGCAATTTTTACAAAGAGCACCATCATTGAGGAAGCACGGGACTTCCTACACACTTCACGAGTGTGAAGTGCACCAGGGTGCAGAACACTAAACCTTGACCAGACATAGTACACAGCAACCACACCAGTCAAATGAACCTAACGAACGTTGGAGATTAAACATGCTTGGGATCACATAGTGTGATCACTGTCTTAGTTTAATGCAATTTGTGTAAATGGCTTTACTTGCACAAAATGTGTGACAACAATTAAAAACAAAAACTGTCAGTAACTGAATTTCCATAATAGGTCTCCATAAAATCATAGTTATGTTCTCTGCACATTCATGGTGCTTGTCATACAAGTTCACTTGTGAGCACAATCACATTCAGCATTGACACTGTTTAATGTGTGTATACACCCCCGAGTTGTGTTACACTATTGAGCGTGGCCTCTGGCACTACACTGCTGTGTCGACCTTGCGGGTTGGTTGAGTGAGCCTGTGAGCCACTGTGTGTGTGAGAGAGGGAAAGGGAGAGAAAGACAGAGAAAGGAGAGGGTCAGACAAGCTCCAACTCGCGCTCCTGCTCCTTACATGCACCCAATCCACTCCTATCTAGTACCTGTCACACGCTGGCTGCAAAATGGAATTGACTATTGATTTCCCCCTTACCACAGGTCAGTTGTGCTGGCAGGCTATAGTGAGCTCAGTGAGAGCCTTGCGTGGGACAACAAGAGGAGGGGAAGAAACACGAGAAGGAAATACACACATTTCAAAACACACAGCACATACACGCTCTTATTAACTGAGGCTTTGTAACGGAAGACAGTCAGCATTGCTTTAAAAGAGGTGTGTGTCACAACATGCAGTGGAACACACTCCGGACTGGGTAACCTGGAAAACCGCGATAAACCTGCGGTGGAACTTAAAAGGCACAATAACGTAGTAAAAAAAAAAAAATACATTTGAATTATTTTAAGATTATATGGTTCCTCACATTTTGGACTGCCACCCTTTTTTGGTCTTTGAAATAAGAATGTTTGGGAGAATATTAGCTGCCAAGAGTTTTTCTACTCAAAAGTTATTTATGGAGTTCCACAGGGTTCTGTGCTGGGACGGACACCTTTCCCCGCCATTATTTGTTTCCTACACTATATACATTTCTACTTTTATAGTAAGATACCCAGCTTTATTTATCTATGAAGCCATTTGATACAAATCAAATAAATGACAAGCAGGGCTTAAACATAAAGTTCTGGATGTCCTCCAACTTCCTATTTCTAAATGTAGGAATCTAAAATTATTAGTAAATGGTGTCTGGATGGCATTATCTCGGCCTCAAGCAACACTGTGAGGAATCTTTAAGTCATTTTTCCAACCCACACATTAAACAAATATGTAGGACTGCTTCTATTTTTTTCATCTGAGCTATATTACTAAAATTAGAAACATCCTGTCAGCGAGTAATGCTGAAAAGTTAACTCATGCATCATAGGGCTGCTCTAAAAGTTTCTTTAAAAAGCCTTCTGTTAATCCAAAACACTGTAGCAAATACTGACTGTACTGACACAGACTAGAAAGAAAGACCACATTACACCCATATTAACTTTTCTTCATTGGCTCTCTGTTAAATCTAGAATTGCATTTAAAATGTGTTTTCTCACATGAAAAGTCTTGAATAGTCAGGCCTCATCATATCTTTTAAAGATATCTTTATCATTCTCCCACATATTGTCCCAGCAAAGGACTTTGCTCTCAGACTGCAGGCTTGCTTTTTGTTCCTTGAGTTTTTAAAAGTAGAATGCGAGACAGAGTCTTCAGCTATCAGGCTCTCTCCTGTGTAACCCCCTGGCCAGTATACACCACGGCATGTTATCATTAGTAATTGCCTCTTTTCCCATCTTTCTTTGCTTTCTTCTCCTTCCCTCACCCTAACCGGTCACAGCATATGGCCCTCCCTCCCTGAGCCTGGCTCTACTTAAGGTTTCTTGCTGTTAAAGGGGAGTTTTCCCATTTCCACTGTCACAAGTGCCTGCTCCTAGGGGATTGTTGGGATTTTCTATATACAATATAAAGCGCCTTGAGGTGACTGTTGTGAAATGGTGCTGCATAAATAAGAATTAATTAAAATGACATAGACTTTTTCAGTGGAACAGTTTTCAGTGGCTAAAGAAAATAAATTTTCTTTCTTTTAATTGAAAGACAGGCAATTCAAAAGGACTGACCTACACTGAATGTAACGGAAAGGTTTCTTTATTTTAGTTGTCTGGTGATTCCTCAGATTAATTTCCTAGGCTCAGCTGGTTTTTACTACTTTCTTTAAAGATTGTTCATTTAGCTCATAGTTTTCACTGCAGGCTGAGCATAAATTGGAAGCTTTAAGAGGTGATTATGAAAAAGGACTGTTAACACCTAGCAGTTACAATATCGGTTAAATAAATGTTGCGTAATAATGTATATAAAAAAAATCCAATATACATTTATCTCACTGCTTGATAGAATAGAAGTATAAAACAGTATAAAGACCAGGTGTCAATAAAGTGCGACACATTTAACTCTAAAACTGTATTTAAGTTATTGTCGGTTTAAATCCCCAGGCAGGGTCAACGATCATATGCAACGAGGCTCAATACAGAGAGGTTGGTTTTGCTCCAACCCAGGGCCCTTTGCTGTGGGTCCTCCCCACATGGCCAAAATGCCCACCAAAATATTTTAAACTATCACTTCAGATCTTGGGTCCTGAAATTATCACCACAAAGTGATATAATTTAGTTTATTAAAAAAATAAAAATTGCATTTGGTGGATTGATGGCTGTGGGATGGTTTATATCAGGGGTGGGCAACCCCAGGCCTCGAGTGCTGGTGTCCTGCAGGTTTTAGATATCACCCTGGGTGAACACACCTGAATCAAATGATTAGTTCATTACCAGGCCTCTGGAGAACTTCAAGACATGTTGAGAAGGTCATTTAGCCATTTGAATCAGCTGTGTTGGATCAAGGACACATCTAAAACCTGCGAACCAGCACTCGAGGCCTGGAGTTGCCCACCCCTGGTTTATATAGTAAAGGTGTGTTGCAAAGTTGCAGTATTATCCTCAGTTTACGCAGCTATTAATTACAGACAGGTGATTTCATACACTGTTTACCGTTATCCTGTTGAAAAGTTCTTGAGTTATTCATTTTGTAGGCACTGTTTAGGATGCTAAGGGAAAACGCAGTGCCTCAGTGTTTGCACATTTTTCAAGCAAGCAGAAATGCTTTCTCTAACAGACATGATAAAGAGCCCAGCAAGCCTGGTCTAGCCTAGGTCGCAGACAAATCTTCGTACACAATAGTGGTCAAGTCAGTAAGGAGTGGAATGTATGAGTGTGTGAAATTAATAGTGCGAATAATTACACCGTGTATACAAAACAGAATGCGTGAAATATATTTTGATTTAATGGCCCTGCAGTAAGAGCCTATTTAGCTGCGTTTGAGACTATCAATGAGGTGCTGACTTAAATCTGCCTGAAGCCTCAACTCTTCACAACACAGCAGCAAAATTTTTAGGTTTAAAAAAAAAAAAAAAAACAAAACTGACATTTGTGACAGTGATTTACTGGAATATTTAAGAATGAAAAGTAATAGAATGTCACCAACTAAAGCCACTAAAAGTGCCTTAATTTGGCATGTTTAATTAAAACAAGAGCTTGTGTTAATCGTTACCAAAGTCAAGTGAAACTGTTGCATGAAAGAAGCTCTGATGTCATGAGATTTGGAAAGCTAGATTTCTTTGTTAGCATCAGTGAGCTGGTGGTGATGGGTCCTTACTGCTGTCCACATGCTTAAACATAGTAAATCCCCCTGCCGCCTCCTTTCCCTCCTCAAAGCTATAAAAAGGGTCATTAAGCCATTGATCAAGGTTAAGGAGGCAAATGATCACAGGACATTGTGGCACTTTTAATGTAGCTATCAGTGACTGAAGACAACTTTGTCCTTCCTTTCCTTGTAAAATATATTTTCAAAGGGTCTTCACTTGTTGGCTGAATTTAGCCCAACACACACACACGTCAGGTTGCCAGGTGGGGTTCAAACTCACTGCAGCTACTGAATGAGCTTTTTTCCAGCCAGCCGTGATCGATTTCCTTCCTGCTTATCACAAACAGCTGATTGGTTTATTTTTGTTCTGTCATCAGTTTCCTTCTTCAAATTCAAGATTAGTGCGCATAACCCACTCTCAGGCTCGAGTGATTTATGGGTCAGTGTACCATTTCACACAAACTTTCAGTAAACAAAGACAAAAGTCTGTAATGTGCCACTTTTACTCAATTACACAATTTTAGACACTTCAGTTGCATTTCCTGATAATGCTCTGCATTAGTGAAAAAAATAATTTTAAAGGTTTTTTTTGTTGTTTTTTCTTTTTTAAATGAGTGATACCAAGGTCTGAATTATCTAATTGGAAACTCCAGACCAGTAGTGCAGCATGCCATCACTGAAATGCCAAGGCTATGTGAAAAAAATTAGCATAGCCTCTACTAGTACTTGCAAACAACAGATTGTAAACAGATTATGGGATTTGTCAAAGGCTGACCCTCTATTAAGCAGCACCTGTGTACAACAATGTGAGCCAAAGGCTCTCTACCCATTAGAACCAACAGATGGCACTGTGGTAGCATCCAGGCCCCAGTGAGTCATTTATAATAAGGAGGTGGGAGAGTTTAAAAAAAAAAAAAAAAAAAGGCAGAGAATCATAACCATTTCCAAATTTTATATTCAGTAGGGAGTGTGTAATATCACTCATTTTGGAGTTACAGGTGAAAAAACAATATAGGAGCTTGTACACAGATAAGTGTAGGAGGGACATCCCTCCCCTTTGTCTCCAGTGAAACTAAGATAGACTCACTTCTCACCCCCACCCTGCACAAAAAGCCTGCCTGTTAACTTTAAAAAAAAAAAAAAAAAAAAAAAAAAAAAAAAAAAAAAAAAACACACACACACCAACAACAACAAATTGTCAAAGGAACACCATCTGACAAGACAGCAAAGCTATATGCCAGGGCCTTTAATGTCAGACCCTTTCATTTGACTAAGTCTAACGGGATCTGATTTCATGTCTGTCAGACCACCAAGGGGTTGGGGTACCTTGAACAAACTGTTTGACATTGAGGCCGGGAAATCTGTATCTCCAACTACCAAACATAGGAGGACCCGAACTAGTAATTGCTGCTCCATGGCCTTCGTTAAGAAAGTGATTTGAACCAAGGACAGGCTCTTTTCCATGTACAGTTAGAGCTCTCTGGTAAGCACCATGACCCCAGCTTTGGGGCAGGGAGAGCGCATGGCGAAAAATGCCACGTCTATTTGGGACGGACTCATCAACAACAAGGTCATGTTCACTATAGACAACCGAGTGACCTTGAGGATCCCTATTCACAAGGTCAAACTGGCCAGGGGCATCAGCCAGTGTTGGTAGGGCAACACGCTTGACCCCTTTAAAACTGGAGCCGCGGTTACTGACCGACTGTTCTCTGGGAAAGCCGTGCACTGGCTTGGTTGCGTATTCACTTTGAACTGGTCTGTAAGTGCCGTGGGTCATTAGAAATCCGTCAGATGTTCCTAGGTTAGCTTGTCTATGCCTTACGTTATTAAAAGTTGGCCGATTTTGTTGAGGGGTGGCCATGTTTGGTACAGTCTCAAACCATTCATGATTGTAAGGGTGAGGGGGGATTCCATGGTGAGCTGGTCCAGAGAGATCCGGGGCTCCATGTACTCCAGGATAATCCAAACCCAAGGCAGCTGCACGGGCTACAGCAAAGACAAACAAAGACAAAACAAACCTGTTTGCCAGTTCATTGTTGTGAAATGTCAAATATACCCACTAATTGGTAATTACATATATATTTTTAAAAGTAGTAGCATCCATTGAAGTGCACTACATACCTCTTGCTGTTTTAGCACAATATGCACCACCAGCTGACACAGAGTGGAGCACAACAGTGCTAGAAAAAACAAAACGCACACACACAAAAAAATCAGTAAGCCAAATAGCACAGCACTGAGCAGCTATAATTGTTTTTTTAACCACAGAAAACCTTAAGCTTTAAATACCTGAGAAAACCCACGAGAAGAACACTCATTCCTGCAGTTATTTCAGCATAAACTTCATGACAGCACAATTACTGGAACACTTGCCACTTGACTTCTTTTGTAGCCACTCGGACTGCCTAAAGCCTCACCCTGGCTTGATTTGCTAATTACAGACAGCTGGTTGTCATAGAGACCAAAACTCAGCCACTGAATCTAGTCAGCCACTGGCAAATTGCTTCATTATAGAAAATTAGTTAAAATGTTTGCTTGCAGCAGAACTCTACAAAACAAGACATTTGGATTTTTTTACATTTAAGGAAAGAGAAACACATATTTAAAAAAGGAGTGCGGGTCAAACTGACACCACAGCTTTTAAAAATTTGGGACAATTCTATTCACACACACAGCAGAAGAAGTTTGGATTGGAATAAAATTCATTGTTGTGTAAGTTTGACTGTTTTTGCAAGCCCAGTATGCTAATTATAGCATAACCTCGGAACTTAATATTATCTGAACAGTAGCTAATTAAAACTTCTAATTCACTGGACCTAAAAGAATGATAATTATATACAATGTCTGCAAGATCACTGTACCACCACTGATTAAGAATGATCTCATTAAACTTGACCTGGTTCATTAAAAGGTTCAGAAAACATCTACAGCTCATAGACGTTTACATACAACAGTAACAGTTCTTAATCTATTAATCTTGCTTTAAAATAAGCACAATTAACAGTTTTATTTTAGAGAAGAAGGAGCAGAGGGTGGATTCTCGCTGCTTGATATGTCTGAGGTGGCAATGAAGCAGCTGAGAGCGGTGGAAGCATTTAATAATTCACCCAAATTATTTCTGTCAGGACTGACAAGCTAAACAGGGCCTTGATTTAATTCTGTAATTGCACGTTCACCTTTACCCTGAACCCATACTTTGGTAATTAATAGGACCGAGCTTTATTTGAAGTGTGGCACGGCAAGTAATGGAATTCAAATTGCAGGTGATGTGAAACCAAAGATGTGAATGCCCGCTTGGCCAAGGAGCTTGTGTTATTTCCTCCACCACGGTGTCACCCGGAGGAGAACGGTGCCAAAAAGTGGCACAAACCTTCAATCAACCTCCAGACCTAATCCTCTGCTCCTGCATTTGGAAGACCATCTGTCTAGTGTTAAGTATGAGCTAGACTGGTCTTGAACTTTGCTGTCTGACTTTTGGATTTCTGTAGCGCTCACAGACCACATACACACTGTGGTGTTGGTGTCTTATCCATCAGCAAAGTGACTGCATTGGCCTTGTGTTGGCTGACATTTTTGGGGACTTTAAATACTTATATGTAGAGGAAAAGGTTGGCTTGCCTGACTCACACCCTCCGGAGGCAGGTGACAGTATTCAAGTCTAGCAAAAGATGTTCAGCGCTCTACCTCTCAACCTTAGGGTGATGGTGAGCCCCCTTGCTTGGCTTCCATCGCCTTTACTAGGCCTCATTTGTGAGAATCAGGAAGTCTGCAGTGCACCTCAATAACACAATGTTTCAGTAATGGTAGTGTCAACCAAATGGTGGCAATTCAACTCATGAATAAGCCACTCACTTTATTTATTTATTTATTCATTTATATTTGTTGGGGGGGGGGGGGAGTAATTTTCTGAACTCATGTAAATATGTATCAGAATCAATTAGGCCTAATAATATACAGTCCTTAGAGGATTCACATCAAAGCACATAAGCACACAATCCAATTAAGAGTGTTTACTGTTTAGATTGAAATGCTCACTGTTCCGCTCTTAAACCCAATCCGCATATCAGCAAACAGTATTTGCCAGAGTGTATATTCCAGTGGTCGTGAGTAGGCGTATACGTGTGTGTGTGTGTGTGTGTGTGTGTGTGTGTGTGTGTGTTGGCATGTTTGCATGTACGAGTTGAGAGAGAGATAAAGAGTGAGAATATATGCAGCCTTGTAATCTTTAATATGGTTTTGAGCATTTGTTTGTTTATATCTCAAAGAATTCAACCTCGAATCTGATGTTGGAGACCACATGAGAACCGGTAGTCCGGAATTACATTTCATTATAATGTGTTAGCGTTACACTGAAAATTCTCGCAGATAAAAACAGCTGAAGGCAGTGTACACGCATTAATATCAAAGTATTTTTTGTTATTTCTAACAAAAAAGGTATAAATCCCTTTTAAATGGACATTTACATATGCATGTTGCAGGTGGGTAGCCAGCGGAGTAAGGAAGAAGCGGCACGCTATTTAAGCTTGAGGGTGTGAGATGGCATGCAAAAACACAGATGTACACATATTGTCTGAGAGAAATTATATACGTTTGAATGTCATAAAGGCTCGAGGTGAGAACTGCAGCCTAAAATAGTGTGATCGAGGCAGCTACTTCATGTTCCAGATGGATGCACTCGATCAACCTTTATGTAAATTTACATGAGCCTTTGTTAGAAACGTAAACTGGTATTTATTAACATAGTAACTGTTTTAATGAATTCCTGGCTTCTCCTCCTTCCCGTACTCTTTTCTTGCTGCCTCCTCATTCGTTTTCTCACTACTGTGGACAACTGTGGATACTGAACTCTTTGAGCTCTAGGGCTCAGGCTGCCTCTGAAACACGAATAGCAATCAGCAGAGGGAGTGAGGGAAAGAAGAGGAGGGACACACACACGGATGCACACACACAGACCGACAGTTTCCTCAAAAAAGTAATGGTCAAAATATACACTGCTGAGTGAGGTAACCACGGAAATGGCAGAGTATACAAGAGGAAGCAAGCCATTAGTTTCTACATTACTAAATTAGCAAGCCCTCCAATCCATCTCCTGTTCATACAACATTCATTATAGAGACTTGCCTTCACCACGCATGCTGAGCCTGCGATTTGATTAATTTTGGCTTTTTCGGGGCCTGGCTTTTTTCATCTTTTAACTAACTGAACATCGACTGTTGCATGCAATCTGTGCCTCTCTTCAGGCTTTCTAAAATGAGAAAAATGCAACAAGAAGATGCTGTAAGGCCTAAAGTAAAAATACTAATGACACCACTACCATGGCGCCTTTAAATTATACACCAATTACAAAAATGGGAGCACTCAGCAAATATTGCTTGTGATTTTCCAAACAAACTTGTGGCTGATTTCAGCATGCATATGATGGTTTGTATTGGGGATAGTCACCTGTCAGTCTTTATTTCACTGCTGTGGATTCTACTTTGCATAGTCTTGCCCTAAACTATCCCACTATGATGGGTGCAGTGTCAGGCAATACTTAGTTACAGTATTCCTGGTTCTAAACAGGCCAGCTAACGCTTGGTTTTCAGGTTAAAGAGAGTAAAACAGTAAGGATGAATCCACGGTTCGAACTCTCCAAGCAAGCTAAACACATCCAAGATACAACATGAACATTCTGCTGTCCATGAACAGGACACGAACATAATTAATAACTCATTATTCGTGATGACTGCAATGCAGAAATACTTTTAATTCAGACAAATTGCTGAGATTTTACATTAACTAATAACGCTTCTGTTGCACAAAATCATGCATGAATGCTTAATGATCAATGCACTCTTGCCATGCCATGCCATGCCTTCCCGGTTTATAGTACATTTATTGGACCTTTAACTAAGCCCACTTGGTATGCCAGTTTACCTATATAAATATACATGTCTCGAGCCCTGAATAACTAATGCAGCCTATAAACTGTAGGGGAATCCAGGTCTATATAATGAAATTATTAAAACTGTTCTGTTTTCTTATTCTCGCTGTAACCACCATAAGCCATTTTGTCCATGTGTTTGTGGGAGATGACAGATGGTGACAAGTATTTCTCTTGCTGAAAAATACCCACCAGTGATGAAGCACATATAAATGTACATACAGTTGGTCATAATGCTGTCACTGAATGCATCAGCAGCCAACTGAGGGTGCCAGAGATATACACTTACTTACTTACTTTCTGTGAAAATCCGAAGTTGAATGTGTTGTTTTGTTCTGCAGAAGCAGCTATGAACTCCTGAGAGGCAGCCAGCAGGAAAGAAGTTACTTGACCTGGTTCAGCTTCAAGCACTTCATAATTGTGACAGCATGTGAATCAGCTGAATGACTGTGGGTGTAAAGCCTGCTGTTAGCACCAGTGCTGCACACTGCACAACTGGATGTGTCCTGCAGTCATAGATGTTCTGCTGGTGCGGTTGGTGGTAAAGGCTTTTACAGTGGAGTTGCACTAAGTAGAACTGTGATGGTTGGAGAAGGAGGTGAGGAAGGGAAAAATAAGCCCAGAAAGGAAAGGGGACAACTGAAAAAGACAAAGAGCTCTTGGGCTGTGATAGCTGATCTACACGATTGCTTCCATGCCATGATCATGTTTATCTCTGAATTATTGAAAACCTGAAAACCTGTTTCTATGACAAAGAAAGGCTTCAGAAAGTTTTGGGGGGGGTTCTGCCTTGATAAAAGTGGAGTAATTGTAAGTCAAGGTCAAGCCCTCCCTGTACTGTTTCCTTTTTGGACTGCAGACAAGGATTGTGCCTTTAATAAATGAGTGGATAGTCATCTGGACGGTAATTGGCCTATGCCTCATTATTGAGAGGTGGACAGCTGCTGTAGAGGACAGCACATTGACTGTACTGATTACACCAAGACAAACACATCACAAATAAATCTTATAACACTCACTTTCTGCTATTCATTCATACCCTCTGTCTTCTTAAGATGGCACCTCACCATCTCTGATACTGCAGGGAAAAATATTATTAATAACAAGCTTCACTGATTCACTTATTATACAAAATTAAATGTTTTCAGCAGAGCTTCTCTCTGTATGAATCAGGATCTGATTTAACATGTCTTTGGAGGATTTGCCTAACGCTGTTGCCATTGTTGCAAAATATTCAAATTCTCCACTTTCAGTCGCAGCGTCAGTGCCTGTTTTTCACAGAGCTGCTGTGTGGCAGGAAAAGACGCTGCGATGATGGCGGGTGGAGAAGGGTGGAGGGATTTTTCAGCCGTACTCCATATGTTGTGTCATTTGGGGGCTTGCTGGTGTCTGTGTATGCTTGGCAAGTCTTGGCTCCTTTTCTCTGTTCATGGTGTCTGTGCACCCGTCTCTGTCATCACCCACCTGCCCCTCTGCCTCTGGACCTGGCACAGCACAATGTCTCACCTCCTCGACAACATGAAAGTAAAATGAAATGAAAAGTAAACTCAATTGAACTTGCCCACAAAATTATAAATGCAGTACATCCACAATGTATATCAGCAGGATCACACTCAATTTGTCAGTATTTTAGTTTAGTAGACACCTCTGTGTCTGTGTACTTACTAGTATTGCACATGAATTTCTAGAGGGCTGTATTGTCTCACATTGAAATCAACAAGTTTAGCAAATACAGGGAATGACCATCGCAGCATTTACAGTGTTTGTCATGCCAGCTGCTGCATTTTTCAAACATTTATAATTTGTGAAACCACTGACTGCATGTCAATGAAAATTACAAATGACTTCAAGAGACAACATGACATGAAACAAAAAATAATAATAAAAAAGCAAAAAAATATAAACGTGAAACAATTGCAAAAAATGCAATTGTAAAAAAATCAGGTAGCAAACCAAACTTGTTAATATATTTATTTTAACGTATAAATTCATAAAGAGAACATCTGACATGCTTACCATTTGTTCCACAAGAGAGTTTTATATAAACAAAGACATTTTCTCTATGCTATGAAAGGATTCCATACTCAACTTTTGACCATTTCGAGTGCAACATCTGCACTCACTCTGAATATATACATCCAAAACAGCAAGTGCAAGTATGTAAGTCCATAATTTGATAAACTAGTTATGCACTTAGGTAACGTTATATTAGCACTTGTTAGTGAGGTCCCATCCCCTTACAAGGTAGACCTGCAGATTGATAAGAAGCACGCCCTAGATTCATACTGATGCTCCTCCACATAGACTGCTATGCTGTTGTGTGTTGTTTATATAATTTTGATTTTTAGTGTTTACTGAGGTCATCGGTGAAGGGAGCTGATAGACATTTTCAATTAACTTCTACTGACTAGTTTAACTTTTTAGACTTGAAAGCTGTGTCCATCTTTAACATACAGTCTATTGACAGTATGTTTATTGACTGTCCGAGAAGCTTACTTCTTTTAACACGCACTAGACAACCCACCCACCAGACAACACCTAAAATTATTTGGGTTATCAGTTCAGTTACAGTTCAGACATCTTCATTTCTTAACCACAGAGGGTTTTTTTTTTTTTTTACATAAAAAATAGAAATAACATTTTCCTTGTAATGCCTAGAAAGTGCACTATGTGACTAGTCTAATTTTATTGCAGCAGTTTTCTCACCATCCCCTATGGTGCATTAAGCAGATCTGTCTACCATCTGGAAGCCAACCCGCTAAACTTTTCATAGGAAGTTCCGTCCTCCACGCTGTAGGCTCCTGCACAGCAGTCAACAGCCATTTGGTTGTGCTGAATAACACAGATTTTGAGATTTTAATTGGCCAGCATCCTTGTGGTGAAGGGAGACAGTACTGCAAATACAGCGGAAATCTACTCCAAGAACAAGCACAGCTTCATGGGGGCAATGCCTTATCTGCTGTCAGGAAATGTCAGTGCTGCTGTAAGACCTTTACTAAAAGACACTCTAATGGACTCATGTTTTTAAAAACTTAACACAAAAATAGATGAAATCATCATCTGTTTCTTTCTTTCTGCTTCAGACTGACAGGTAAACCAAGACGTTGCAAAAATCTTATATGTTGTGCGATTGTATGGACATTATAAATCAATAGTCTGTCAGTGTAGGTTCTCAGTCATCCAGGTCATGATATATAAATGGCTTCTACATTTGACTTTTGCTGCCTCTGATTTCCAGCATAGCAGAGTTCAGCTTCACCCCCACCTTGGTATAATGTCTACTGGCATAAGAATGAGGAGCTCCCCTCCAGGCATGGCAGCATGTGCAAGGTCAACCACAATATGTGTAACATGATCTGTTCATGGAGTCTGCCACTGAGGTCAACCAAACAAAGATTATTTTGGATTTAATGTTGGTTTTGGATATTTGTCACTTGCTGTATCCTTAATTATCTTCCATTGTGTTGTTTTCCTTCAGATCTTTTAATGGCATTATATCCATCCATCCATTTTCTTCGGTTTATTCAGGACCGGGTTGCGGGGGCAGCAGCCCAAGCAGAGAAGCCCAGATCTCCCTCTCCTTAGCCACCTCCTCTAGCTTATCTGGGGAACACCAAGGTGTTCCCAGGCTAGCTGAGAGACATAGTTCTCCAGCCTGTCCTGGGTCTGACCCAGGGTCTCCTCCTGGTGAGACATGCCCAGAGCACCCAGGAAGCGCCCAGGAGGCATCCTTGTCACACCCACCTCAAATGGCTCCCTTTGATGTAGAGGAGTCACGGGTCTACTCTGAGCCGCTCCCGGATGGCCAAAGTCCTCACCCTGTCGCTAAGGGAGAGGAAAGCTGGGAGGGAGGGAGAGGGCACCCATCGGAGAAAGGTCATCATATACTTGTGCATAATTTTATTATAATGCTGTTACTTATCCTGCTCTAATAATGAGACAAAAGGCCAATCCCCAGTTAGGTGGCAGAACACTGGGAGCCAATCAGCAGACAAGATTGCGCTACAGGTGGGACCAGGTAATTAAAGCCTGCACAAGAAAGAGACAGGTAAGGAAGCACGTGGTAGACACCAGAGCTGGAGTTATGCTGTTGTCCGCTATTGCTGCCTTGCTGCATTTAAAACATTCTCATCAAAAAAGAGCTAGTTGCTATGTATAACAATAAAAGATGAACTAATCTAAAATGAAAAATGTCTAAAATGAATGAATAAAACAATAATAAAATAATAGATTATAATGCAAACATTGCCTTATTTCAAGTTCATCAATCAAGCTATTGGCAAAAATACTAAAACATACTGAAACAACGACTCCTAATGCAAAACAATGGGTATTACAAATATAATGAGGCTGTTGTTGTGGTAAATGACAAAAATGACAAATAAGAAAGTCAGAAACTTGCCCAGTTGCCCTGCACTAGCTTGCATTTGTAGAAATAAACAAAAGAGAGAGAAAAAAGCATCAGACAAAGACAGGAGACCTTGATTGCTAAGTGAACACAGTATGATGCTGTAGAGTGGAGCCTAATCACAGCTGACACTTTGGCAGTGACTGTATGATAAAGCATTTCAAATTACCCCCGAATACAAAAAAAATCAATCACCTTTCATCATTCAGCAGTACTGGAAACTGTACAACTCTATTCTGTTCAGCAAAAAAAGTAATAGGTAGTTATAACTGACTGAGAATGAAAAGTTATCCCTCCCTGCAGCCCATCAAAAGAATTTCTCCAGGTGGGATTTTAATGAGTCAATGATTTTCAAGCTCTACTTTTTGCTTTCCTATATTGCCTCAAATGTTGCCTTTTCAACAAATAATTGACTTATTTGAAACTGATCAATTTTTTTTTACATTTTATTTTACATTTCTGTTACAAATCACCAACACTCTCTCCATCCACACCAGCCTGCCTGTCTTCGTCACCTCTTTTGTGCATTGTTCATTGCTTTCGATGACTGACCCTAGGTTCTTAAAATCCCACCTTCATTATCTCTACACCATTACACCTGTCTCCTCATTCAGACACATATTCTGTCTTGCTTCTACTAGCTTTCATTCCTCTTCTCTCCAGCTCATACCTCCATGCTTCCAGGATCTCATCCACCTGCTGCCAACTCTCACTACAGATCACAATGTCGTCTGCAAACATCATCACACATGAAACTCCTGCATGGTCTCATCTTTCAACCTATCCATCACAGATTGCAAATAAGAAAGGGCTCAGAGATTATCCTTGATGTAATTCAACCCCCACCTTGAACCCATCTGTCACTCCTGCTGCACACGTCACCACTGTCTTTCAGTCCTCATAAATGTCCTGCACCACTCTCACATACTTCTCTGCCACACTTGACTTCCTCAAGCAGTACCACAGTGCCAGTCTTGGCAAACCATCATATGCTTTCTTTAGAGCTACAGTGCAGCTGTAATTCTCCATCAGCACTCTCAAAGTAGCCATACTGCTGCTCACCAATAGTCACCTCTCTTTGTAACCTAGCTTCAACAACTTTTTCTTACATCTTGATGGTATGGCTTGTAAGCATGAACCCTCTCTAGTTGCTACAGCTTTGCAGATAGCAATTGTTCTTGAAAAGCAATAATAGAACACTTGCCCATTCCTCAAGTAGCCTCTCACACAAATGTCTGTTGCCCTCTCTCCTAGACATGATACATGATTTCCATATCTCCCATATGTATATAATCTGGACCAACAACCTTTTGAATCTTCACCCTGTTCACAGGTGCCTTTATGTCCTTCGCATCCTTTCTAATTCTCTGCACTTCCTGATTCAGTAACTTTCTTCCATCTGTCCCCCTTTTTCTAATTTTCCTCATTCACGAACTCCTTAGAGTACTCCTCCCATCTTCGTAACACACACACTAATCGCTTGTTAGGAGATTTCCATCTGCATCTTTAATTACCCTAACCTGCTGCGCATCTTTTCCAGCTTGATTTTTCTGCCTAGCCAATCAAAATAAGTCCCTTTCTCCTTCTTTACATTCTAGCCGTATTTAAAACTCACTATAAGCCTTTTCCTTAGACCCCAGTCTTTGCTTGCCTCCAAGTAATTCTGTCTACCTTCTTCATTTCTTCTTCGTCAAGTCTCCTCGTCCTCTTTTCTCTTTCCAAAGTATAGACTACACGACTTCCTGGGAATTTAACTCACCACTTCAGCTGTACTTTCCAAGTCATCTGGCAACACTTCCCTACCACCTGGAGCCTGTCTCAACCCCTACCAACTTCTACCATTTAATCTTTGCCTCTGCCTTCGCTTGAATAAACTTCTTGATTTCCTAAGTTAACCTGTAGACAATGATCTGATGCTGCCTAACTAGACTCTTTTTGCAGTCCCCTATCTTTTTCACATTGTGCCTTCTGCATGAGATGTAGTCTACCTGTGTGCACCCTTTTCCACTCTGACAGAGGCCACTTGAGGAGGCAGTCTATGCTGAGGAGTGCTCAAGGGTGCTACCAACTACCAACCATGAGCTAGATTTACTAATGCTTTGGATGTTACTAAATCACATGACTTACAGTCCTGCACAGCGGCCTGTCAGTTACTGAAGTCTGTTTCCATTATAATGACTCTCTCTGCCAGGCTGCCTCTGTATGCCTTAATTCAACATACACGTAATGACTTATATTTATATGCTTTTCTGATTACAATTGACAAACTGCACTTTCCTGTTAGGAAATTAACTGAAGCGAAATATCATGTCTTAATTGGCTCTCTGCATAATGGGCATTTCATATTGAAATGAACTGACTGTGCCTGTGTTTAAAAAAATAGCACGACTTTTATAAATCATCCACAAATCTAACCACACCTGTCAGCACTATTTTGGGATTGCACTCACATACAAAATCCGGCTCCATCTGTGCTTCAGTGCAAATAAAATGGTGTCCCACTTGAGCTGTCACTCACATGTGTGGGGAGGCGACCTCAACAAAGATGCCTAGCCTCTCAGCAACTTGAGGCACTCTGCCTCTCTAAGGAATGGACAAAACGTTCAAACTCAAACACTCTTCCTGGTTTTCCCAGGTAAACAAATCAAATTTAAAAACTCAGTTTAACAGGTTGAAATGAATAGCAAATGGACAGGTCCTTATGTAGCACTTTCTACTCAATTTGAGTCCTCAAAGTGCTTTCTTACTACAAATCTTACTCAATCACTCAAAACCTTGTTTATACAAGTTTTTTTCTATGCCTAACATTCACACTCCAGTAGCTGCACCAGAGACAACTCAGGCTTCAATTAGGATACTTCAACATGAGTCCTGGAGGAGGCAAGAACAGAAACTACTGACCTTCTGATTGGTAAATGACGTGCGCTACCTCCGTGGCCACCAGCACCCTAAATGCAGGTGCAGGTGAAACTCTAAAATAGTTTTATCTGGGTCTACCCTACTGCAATCCAAAATCACCATCAAACAAAGCAAAGCATCAGCAAGGAATACAACACATTATTGTGGGGTCTTTATCTCATAATATAAAGTGTATTGAGGCAAGTATTGTGATTTGGTGCTATATAAATAAAACCAAACTGAGCTGACAAAAAGGGATTTACAAAAACACTCTGAAAACTTAGTTAATACACAACAACTCTTTTGCAACCACAGTGAATAGCAAAGCCAAGAGAGGCTGAGGTGTGATTAGGGCCCTCAGTGAGACAGCAGAGCTAAGGCTACATTCATTCAGTCCACTCAGTGAGCATTCCTCACCCCATTTTCATGCCACATTATGATAAAAACAGGGTAACACCAAAGTCATTACAAAACTCTATTCAATTCTTGAAGTCAGCATTGCAGACACCGGTCACACTCATTAATGGTCATATAATTTCACTGAACTTCTTGTTCAAATAAGATGTTTCGATATGGTAGTCAGGGCTAAAGTGCTGAACTGATGATCAGACAGAATAACTGCCAGTGCCAGCTGAGTGGCTAAGTAAATATTCTTTTTAAAATTGGTGTGAAAAATTATTCCGTTTACTTCTTTGCAGAATTTCAGTCCTCATTCGTCTTTCAAAGTGATAAGCTGTCATTGGAGATTTTGCAGTTTTGATGTTCCTATTCTGGGTTACAGACTGAGTATAACAGCATGCCACTCTTCACTTCAAGATGCTGTGTGCCTTTGTGTTTCATTAACAAGTGAATAACAAACTCCAAACAAACAATTCAAACAACTGTGCATCTCGTCGCCTAGAGATTTCATCAGAGGAATGATGGAAAGGTGTTTAGCACAAAGAAATTAGTATGCAAACACAGGAGTATGCGTACGTGTGCACGCGTGTCTGTTGCGAGCCAACTGGGGAAGGGAGAACCAGTGACATTCAGTAGCTTTGAGTAGAACTAATGCTGAATTTTTCGGCTGCTTTTTTAAGCTGAAGAGCGGAGTTCCCTAGAGATGGCTGTGATGTGCTCTGATTCACAATGGCAATACCTGCACTTTCACATCAAGGTAAGTATGAGAAGTATTGATCTGAGAAGGAATCAATCCCACTCATAAAGTCTGTTAGTGTATTATTCATCAGTTCATCTGTCAGTCTGTTTATCCAGCCACATATCCGGTTATCAAAGGGTTTTCCCTGTCACAAATTGAAATCGTCTTTAATTTTTCATTTGCTGCTTCCTTTCTTGCGTGGTGACCCCACTGATCAAGCAGGTGTAACACAGGGGTGTGATAACCTTTGCAGAGTTCTTGTTTCTCCATTGTTAGGCAAAGCTGCACCCTTCATGAGCTTACCATGTAGAAAAGTCAAGTAGCTCCAAGATAATGATGATGAAAAACTGAAAGAATAATACCTTTTTTTGCAAAAGGGATAAAAAACATGATTACCGTGCACTTAAATTGTCTGTATATGTAGGTTTTTAGATATCCATGTTACATTATTCATATAAACTGAAAAATAACTAGTAATACCTGCATTGCACTTAAAGTTGACAGACATTTGACATCTTTGTCTGGCATTTCACCCAAAAAAGAATTAGTAGCCTAAATTATTAGGAGAGTGCACTGGTGAAATCTGAAAAATAATTAATTCTTTATTGCCAACTTATCTGACACTAGAAAAACTGTTATGATTCCGAAAACCCCTAATCCAACTACGTTCAGTCCTCTGAAACACTAATATTATGCAAATGATATTTGACCTGGGTGTAATTAACATGCCACAGTGCATACATATTCATAAAGCCTTCATTGCTTAAAGGCGCAATAACTAAGATATTTAATGTCTGATCGAATAAAATGACCATAATGTATCTGCAGGGCTGGGGCCTTGCCAGCTGCTTATTTCTGGCTTTAAAACCTTATTTGTTTTGGAACAAAAACACCACTTCAGCTGCTCACATTTTCAGCCTTTCAGTGAGGCTAGACTATGTCTGCTACAAATGAATAAACGGCATAACAACGCATGTTCTCAAATCGTAATATTATTCATTAAAAGGAAATTTTTAGACTATTTTTCTCCCAGCCATATTACTCATTTTGTCATTAATTAAAACAAATGAAAGGTTTCTATTAATATTACATAACACAAATAAACAATAGGCTGTGATTTTTCCTATGTCACAGTGTATTGAGACTCAATATATGTCCACAGCTGAACATACGCAGACTCAAAGGGAGATAAACAAACTCAAAAGAGGATCGTTGCTTATTGATGTAACACATTGTCACCTGCTGCACTCGGCGTAGCATTTGCAGAAGCAACTCTTTCACACGAGTGAATGCAAAGTAAAACATTGATTAGAAGCCAAGGCAGTTAGCAATCAAAAAGGAAATTACTTTTCCTGTGAATGAATTGCATATCAGGATCAATTAATGATGTGGTGTCTTAATTAACTCCCAACAGATGAGAAATGAATAATTGTGGCGGAGATGAAACCTGATATATAGAGTCAAGCGCTTTAATAGGCATGGCTGGAGAAATGATGTGAAATTTTGTGTTGTTTAATCCAAGAAATATGACATTTTCTCCTCAATAAGGGGACAGTTTTGAGATGACAAATACTGAAAATTATTATTAAATAATGCACTTTGGCAGTCCTAAATACCTGAAAACCATATCGTGTTTGAAAACGACAACAAAATTCAAGAAAACTCCTTGAAATTTGGACCCTACTGTGAGGTGGGGATAGAGGTGGGGTGTTTGAATAGTTAGACCAGCGGTCCCCAACCTCTTTTGCGCCACGAACCGGTTTAATGTCAGACAATATTTTCATGGATCAGCCTTTAAGGTGTCGGATAAATACAATAAAATAAAATGACACGACCAAGACAAAAACTGTGGTATTTGTAAATATAATACAAACGCAAATTCACTGTGGAATTGTGTAACTTTATTAGCAGCGTCCTCCTGAAATGCGCCAACAACATTGAAAGTAACATCCTCCCCTTGCCCACTAATGCTCTCTGGTCGCTATGGTAACCTGTAAACATTTCTTTCAAAATAAGACACATAACTACAACACGGGAAAAGACCCAGGGAAACAGAGTTAACGATAAAAACCCTGAAAACCATAAATTTCACACCCGAGCCTCAACTCTCCTGGCCCGGTACCAAACGACTTGCGGATCCGTACTGGTCCGTGGCCCAGGGGTTGGGGACCGCTGGGTTAGATCAGTATGAAAATTATGTGAATAATATGCTATGGTCTTTCCAATCACTGGGTCCAGCTCAGCTCAACTGAATTTCATTTATATAGCACCAACTTACAACAGCAGCTGCCTAAATATGAGGATCTTTACCTTATGTTGTAAGGTAAAGATCCTACAATAATATAGATAAAACCCCCACAGTCAGATGGGGCATCAGAGGTCATCCAGTTCTTTATGTCTTCAAGACATTCTTGCAGTTTAATTAATTACTCTCTGTCATCTGGCTTCATGGACAGATAAAGCTGGGTGTCATCTGCATAGCAATGAAAATATATGCTATGCCTTCTAATAGATCCAAATCCAATTGGAATCTATTTTTGGGAGCTATAATCAACATCATCCAAAAAACAAATAAGGGGATACCTTTCAGAAGAATGGTGTTGCATCCCCAAAATAGACTTTAAGGATCCAAAGGTGCACCGATGCTTTTTGGTCCATTAGGTCTAATTCTGCTTCAGTCTGTTGGAAGAGAACAAGATGTAAGCTTCCATTGAAATACTGAAAATATATTATATGTTTTTCATGAACAACCAACCCTGTAAATAAGTAAGAAATAAACAAATGATTAAAAAGTATCCACATTGCTGAATAAAATTACCAAATGTTTAAATGTAAATATTTTAAATAGTTAAAAAGCCTTTGCTTTAAGGGCAATGAAATATATTTGAAAATAGCTGCATGTTTTACTCCGGCCCAACTACCTGATTTACCAAATGCTATTGTTTTTTAGGTGAGAGCTCTGCCATATGGTGCACACAGCAAATCAGACTGTAACTTTGTTTTTTAAACTGATACCCTGTACTTTCATAACTGGACCACCCTAATCAGATAACTTACAAATATAAACCTCTTCTTACACATATATACACATCACACCTTACAATTTTGTGTATGCTGGCTGAAAATGAACATGACGCAGTGATTCCCCTGATTCTGTGACACCGAGGAGCCAGTCGCAGTGGTTATGTGTCCAGTGCTCATGTTGCCGAGCTGATGCTCCCCCAGCCAACCTGCTCACAGTGTGCTCTCCAGAGGAAGGCCTCCCATCGACACCGTGCACGTACCTTCATGATTTATGAGCCATCTGTCGCATCTGATGTTCCTGTCGCCTAAGACAGGATGTTCCCGGCTGGCATTCTGCACTGCTCTGCGTGGGCGCTGCCTGGGTGTGCCAAGGTCCGCTGTAATTAAATTACACCAAGTGAGAACAGAGTGGTCCCCATAATGCAAAAAAACCTTCAACACAGACACAGAGAAGGCATATCAAAAATGTTAGCATGTGGTAGAATTATACTGTACAATGGGAGGGTTAAATAAAAAATCCTTTTATCTACTGAACATATTTAAGAAATGTAACTGAATGGCGACACAAAATGAAAAAATGCAGATTAAAAAAAACTCACAATTGTGGCCCCTGGTCCAGGGTTTTCAGTTTTGCTGGACTTTTACTTCCAAGCTAACTTGTCCTCTGACAGCACAAGAGATACATTAGCATGCACAACATGGCACATAAAGAAACAGATTGGACACAAACCCTTGAGAAAAAAACAAACACTGATATTAGCTCCACTGCAACAGCAGCATTTCTAACCAGCTTTCTCAGCCTTTGTTGCTATAACTGCTCTCGTACTGTTTAACTGGTCACCAACAGCCAAAACCATTTGTTGACCTGAGGCAGACATGACTGAACTCCGATCAGCAATTAATGCCAACAACTGTACCGATTTGTTATGCTTCATTCCTGTCTTGTAACATCCCAGCATGTTGTTTTCTGTCGTACTCACTGATGCGCTTTGTTTTGACCAGTTGTTTACCTGTCTTGTCGGGTTGTGTCATGTGCTGTGCCTTCCTGCCCTGCTTAATCTGGTCTGATCTATAACCTGAATGTGGCTGTACCTACATCAGCCTAATGATAATGTAAAATCCCGTGTCCAGGTCTGATTGGTCTGGACTGCAGAGAGCCAGTTTAGTACCTGGACTCCTTTACTACAGAGCCCTGCAAGCGCACAACAACATAGTTTTGCATTGTCTTGCTGAAACCAAGGTCCTCCATTGAAAAACACATGTTGCCCTGAAACCTGTGTACACTTTTCAGGGGAGTAATGAGGCCTTCCAAAAATATGCTAGTTCCCTATACCGGGTGCACTAATGTGGCCCCATACCATCATGGATGCTGGTTTTGAAGGCCAGAGATTCCTTTCCTCTTTTGCCAGGAAAACTTGGTGTCATGATTACAAAAAAGAAATTCAGTTTTTCTTTTTTGTCTCAGACTCTTTATTTCTCACTTCACCTGCATCTATGTTAAAGAAATCCAAGCCAAGAGAAGGCAGTAGCATTTCTGGATTTTGATTATTTGTTGTTTATTTCATTTGTATGGCAGAGTTTAATTGAATTGAATTGTTTAATTGTATTCACTTACACTCCAAAAAGTACCAAATGGCGAACATCCTGAATGTAAGTAATTAAATGTCATTTTCCATGTAAAATAAAGTGTTATATTTAATGGGATCTGGTCAAATGAAATATACTTGATTGGTATACATTAAATTCCTTTTTATTTATCTTTGCTGCTCATTTGATTTGTGAAGTCTAAATGGCAAATGCAAATAAAATCATTTTACCTCTCACTATTTCGTTTCTACTTTAAAAAATCAAAATGTTACTAAAATTAACCTGAATGCACTGTCACTACACACTGCATTGTAAAATTAACAAAAATTGTTACAATTTTGGGATTGTATGAAAAAGGAGATTTTAAATGTACTCCTCGGCTTATACCACCTATATTCTTTCTCTTTGTGTCTTTCTCCTTCTTCCTAATTCAACACATCGGATGACTGAGGAAATTACTCACTCTGTTAAAGCAATGAGGTCTTACCACAGCCTCGCTCTCTGAGCGAACCTGTCATTTCTGAAGCTGTTCTTTCTCTGCCATCTGTGGTCATTTCAGCGTCACGTTGATGCAGCCCTCCTCCACCTAGTTCACCTCAGTTTTCATCAGGAGAAGTGTTCATGGGTTCAACCACTGAGCTCATCACATTCATCCAGATCTTAAAGATTATTCTTCACTTATCGGAAAAGTGACAAGTATAAAATATAATAATATAAAACGGTTTGGCTATTTAATCATTCTTGCTAATTAGCAGCATTCACTGTTCTGCAGTCTGGAGAAATATAATGGCTAAAACTCAATCACATGCATATGGATATGTTTCATTTATTTGTAAAAAGTGTATAGTATTTACCAATTACTAAATTTTCTACTGTTTTTACATGTTTTACAAATTAATCCTTAACTTGCTTGCAACATCCAAATGACAGATATTTAGTGGCTTGTCACCATACTTGTTTATATTTCCTGTCACCCTAATGTCTCCTTGTTAATACAGGCAAACATGTATTCTACTTAAAAGCAATAGTAACAGACATTTTTTCTCAGTGATACTCAAAAAAAAAGATGAAGAAGAAGAAAAAGAAAGAGGAGATGAAAAAAAGCCAAGTATTGAATTGCTTTTGGTCACGCTGGCTAACATCTGGCATCCATGTAAACAGGCACTAGATTGATAGGTCCACCTGTGCACAGTCAAAAACAATTCTCTTAGGACGACTGAAGATAGACTTCAACAGCTTTTCCTGTACAATTATCTGGCATGAATCAGGGTGAATTTTAAATTATTTTTCTATCAAACTGGCACGTAGCTACACACGCCGCCATTCATCCAAAACATTTTTACATCTATGCTGCTGCTTTAACTATGTCTCTTTTGCCATAGTCAGAGGCCACGGGTAGTTGAAAAGTATTTTATCTAGCAGAGAAGTGCACTAGTTTCATGAATCTCATTGTAAATATCAATACGTGTCACACGTGTAAAAGATGCAATCTAGGCACGGTGTATGATTCTTTTGAGCAGAATTTCACCGAAGCAAAAATTCCACATGACTAAAGACTCCAAAAATGATACAAAATATCTGAGGCTGAACATTAGGTCTTCTTTGTAGGAGAGGTTAAAGATTTTTCTACAGGAGCGGGGGAGCTCATGAAAGGCTCCTCCACACAGCTCTGCAAAGGATCACAAAGATAGGTTAAGCTTTAGAAAGTGACTGAGGCTGAGAGGAATGGCCTTCACCACCAGCTGCAGCACTTGGCATAAGATCCACCCTCTTTCCCTTGCTTATTTCCTGAATGACACCCCATTCATCTAAGATCACTGAGTCTTCAGGTGGAGTTGCTTCATTCGCCTCACCCCAAAACACCAGACAGCTACTCTATTGATGCTATATTTATAAGGGGGGAGCTGCATAGTGAAAAAAGGATGATGTGCCTCAGGTCACCTTACCTGCACTGTGTCAGCCCACAAGTTCCACTAAGAGAACTCGGGTTGTCTGATGTGAGCTGCTGCTTTGATTCGCACAGGCATGCATCGTGTTGGAAAATGTGAATGTGTCTTGTGTGATGGCACACTGGTAAGGGTGTCATACAATATTAAAACAGAGAAAAACAAATGCGAACTGCAAAGTTCTGACCTGATCGATAAATACATTTTTTTTGGCAAATTTTACTTTTTCACCTGTAGGTCATAGAAAACTCTGTGCCGACTATTACCGCAGATGTATCAAGGAAAGTATTCATCCATCGATCCATCTCTGCCCGGCAACAGATTGACCACTGAATCTGTCGCATGGTGATCACACATTGCAACTTTGTTGTTTTCCTCCCAAAAGTCTCACGCTGTGTTATTTTCCAAAAAGTGATTAAGCGTTTAAACCTGCTCTGAATGGCAAAACACATCAGTCTGCTGTCACAGTAAGATACAACAGAGCTCCAAAGTGAGAGATGCCATTTTGCACTCCCTGGATACCTAAAGTAAAAGAGCCATTAACTTCCCCCATACATTATGTCATGTAAGTCAGAACTTGAGTGCCTTGCATCAGAATTAAAACTGTGACTCATCTGTATAAAGATTAAAAACTGAATTAGAAAAACAAAAACTTTTAGCTTTTCACTGACTGAAGGCAGAAGCATTTTTGAACACACAAATCAAGAAAGGCAAACTTAGATCTTTTCATTTTAAATTTTTGGTCTCACACGTTTACACCTGAGAAAAATTAATGATGCAAAGTGAAGAGAATAGCTTGTTATCCCATGTCTGCATACCTATCACGATAAAGACTTTTGTCTTTATGTCATCCATATCAGATCAGACCTCTTTTTGTGCTTCCCTTACTTGTAACTTATGCGTTATGTATGTATGCAGTGTGTACATTAATCATCTACATCTAGAGGCATGCTTTCTGCTTATGAAGTTTTCACTTTCAAGCCTGTCAATTTCAATTCATCAGAAAAATATTTTCTACCAAAAGACTAACATGTTAAAGCTGAGAAAGTTCAGCACAAACAATACAGAGCTAAACTTCGCATGCTGAGGAAGAGGAGACATTATGATTCAATGAACTTTCTCTTTGTCTCTCTTTGTTGTCTTGCCCAAGGCAATATGAGAAGCTCCTGAGGAAACATCTGGCATATCAAGGAGGCAGTTTCTCTGTCTCACTTCTCACGATACCCAAAACAAATTTGTGAATAGAGAGTGCTGATGACGGCCCACAGTGCCTCCTTTCTGCACCACAGTTTCACTAATAAACATCCCTGTGTTTAGCTGTCTTGTGCAGAAGATTTTTCATTCATTTTTTATTTTCAAACAGTCATTATGTCATTTAAGGTGTTTGTCAGTTCAAAACCTTTGGCAAAGCGGCTACTGACCAACCCAAAAAAAGACAGCTGAAAACAGTAAACTTGAAAATCAACCCTTATATAGTCAACCTCACTGTCCACACTGAATTTTCTCGAATGCTCCAAATGCTGCTCCCAGCCTTCAACCACTCGGTGCTGGCTACGGTGCCAATGATTTATTGCACAGGACAGCTGTCACACTCATCACTGAGTCACACAAAAAGACTGGATGGTCATTACTGGCATACCCATGTCTTCATTTAAAATACCTTACTGTCGATATCACCACAGTCGTGGGGATTTTGACAGCAAGGTATTTTTTTATTAGTAGTGTTTAATCTAGTAGCAGTAGCAGTAGCAGTAGTAGTCTTTAGTCGAATACAGACTGCAGCAACAAACATTAACAATGAAACCAGAGAGTGGGAGAGTTTGGCTTCCTGCTTTTATGCACGTTACTTCAGAAATGAGTAACATGCAGGAAATCAGTTTTAGCCTGGAGAGATCCATTCCATCTATCAGCTCCACTAGTTCGCATCTCTAATTATCTTTGTTTTGATTGATGGCTGTGTGATGATTGTTTGAGCTAAAAGTTAAACTAAATAAACAATAATTATTAAATTAATAAATTGTTTAAACATTAACATGCTGCTTGGCAGGAACACCTGTGAGTCGGCACTTTGAGCAGAAGTTCTAGGATGAAGGATTTGCCGGATGGATCAATATGCAGCTTGCATGATGGGATAGTGATACGAGGTGCAAATGAACAATGATACTCCCTCAAGGAATTCCCTGAAGCAGGCTGCAAATGAACTTCAATAATGCCTCAGATGAAATACCAACATATAGTATAAGTGACACACAATATCAATAACAACATCTTATTAACAGTCTCTACAGCATGGCTAGTATCATTTATACCTTCTGAGCCTGTGTGTGCATGTGTGTGTTTGCATGTCATCATGACAAAACGCCATCGTGGAAAGGAAAACTGTAGTTTAAATGACCACAAAGGTGATGTTAACAATTTTGATGTTTATATGTCTTTGGTGATATTGACACAACAGTGCAAGGCACAGTCGCAAACCTTTACAGGTGAGTAGCTGAGATCAACATGAAGGTCAGCCTCGAAGACAGGACAGGAACAGAGCCATGAGTAATGACTGCACAGGGGAGACTGTGGTAAGGGAGCCATTGCACAAAGAAAAAGAAGGGACCTTCAAAGTACATCCTTAAGAAGATGTGGCAGTGAACCCTGTCGATTCCTTATTTAATGAAATCTTGAACTATTTTGCAATTTAACAGGTTAAACGTGTATTAGATTCCTACAGTAATATGCAGTGTACATAAAAACACATTTCTGCCTATAAACCAGTTTGGCCAAATTTGCAGGGTTAACAAGTACACTGAAGTGCCTTAGAGATGACAGTCTCTATTATGGTTTTGAAGTCAAATCTGTGAGTCGTGTTATTTAGAGATGTTGACAGGGCACACAACATTATTCAGGTCATCTGTCCACACAGTTATGCCACAAAGTTACCCAATGTCAAGCTGTGTTTTCTGACTAGAACGATGTCCAGTCCTTATCAAGTACGAACATTTGATGGATCTATCACACTGTGTTTCATCAAGGGTCAAATATAACCCAAATATACACATGCAGACTACAACAGGCCCTCTGACAACAACAGTAATATTAACAATAAAGTTAAACGAGCACCTTAACTTTTAATTGTTCCAGTTAGTCTAAAATATAACATTTAAAATGAGTTTCCTTTCCCGTTTCTCTGTACAGTCTGTCGGTTAACAGCGTGATGATAAGTGGACAAAACAAGCAAAGCTAACTGCGACCGCTGCTTGGTAACAAGACAAATTGAGTTTGATAGGAAAGTTTAGTGTGTTAAATTATGAGCAGAAATTGAAAACTAGACCAAATAATGGTACAAGATGGATAATTAGAGGATGAACAACACTGAATGACGAATATGTGTGCCAAACATTATGGCTTCTCACTCATAATTTGTTAGTCATTAGGATTCAGTCTTGGGAAAAAAGATAAATATGTCTTGCAAAATTGTGTGCCAATATAACTGTTATATTTCTTTGAGGAGTGAAAACTTTGACCTGCTGATGGGGATAGAAGATTTCCAACGATTATTTTAGTCTAGTTAAAACTGAAGAAATATACAGTTTATAGAATTATTTTCTAATGAGGCTGACATTAAATGGGAGCAGTCAATATAGGTGTAAGCCCTGACACCTTTCTATCGTTATTGACTTTTGTTATTGACACTGGATCAAATTCAGGAAATAATTATGTTTTTGTTGTTTTTTCACATTTGGAAAGTTGGAAAAGTGTATGCACCCAAAACATCTAGCATGCACATACAAAGATTTCAATACATATGTAAGTCCTAGAAGGATCCCAAATTTGGAAAATCATCTGTGACATTGGTTAAAGTCACAATAAGCCCTGCAGCAACACTTTTTTTCATTGAGAATGAGGACGAGAGCCTGTAAAGCTCCAGTGACCTCTGTAATCATCAGGTGGTGAAAATGAAGGTACATTTGCTTTAGGTGTTGGCAATTAATTCAGACTGGGACCCACTCCAGATTTCTGTCCCCATTTTTTCCCCCCCAGAATATAATGCTCCTCACCTCACTTCACCTCATCCACCTACTTCCCACCCACTCGTCTTACACACAAAAAGAGCTCATACTCACACAAAATTTCACAAAAACAAATGCTGAAATTTAATCACTTTGCATTTTTCCACCTATTTTCACAGACATATGATTATGCACAATTATTTGATATAGGTAAATAAACATTTATTACTCAGTCTAATTGTTTTTCTAATGATATACAGATGATATGATATACAGACAAACAGTTAGACCATGTTCCAGATTTTAGGATGCATTGCTTTAAATCTACAGAGATAGCTCAATAACAGGCTCAAAGTCTAAGAGGAAAGCATACTCATCTCATATAATTAGCTTGCCAGTGCTTTCCATGTGCAGCTAAACTCATTTAAAAAAAGTCTCTGAATCTTTCTCTAAAACGCCGGCATCACAGCAGAAAAAAGAAACTTTAGGATTTCTGTTTTAGACTTTTAACTGTAAAATAATGTAGCGTTTAAAAACCTCCTCATTTTATAAGCACTGCTACATCTGACATGGGGACTGGGGTATTTTCTCTGGATGCAGACAGCAGCTAAAGTGTATGTTTGCATATCTGGTCAAGTGAATTGATAAATTTGAACAGCGAGAGAACACAGGAGCAGCGAGGTTTGACTTTTGTGACAAGGGTGTACAGAACAGGCACAATGTGTGCTCAGTGGGCAGGAAAATTGATGACAGCGTATATCTTGAGGCTGTATACCTGCAGTGTTAAAGATGTCACACTGCTGCTGGGGACAGTTGAGTACTAGTGATTAAAACAGAAAAGGACAAAGCACTGCTACTCAACAGCAGCTACTTTTAAAAAATGTGATACTAGTGACAGCTCCACAACCTCGACACATTTCATGGTACTCTGTATCTTTGGATTTTTTGCTGCCTTTGTTTCCCAGCAGGCTGGGTCTGCCCTGGTAAAGACATTCTTGCTCCAGTTTTGGTTGCATCACATTTTCTCCAAATAGGATCAGTCAGGGATTAGTTATGAGGGGAGAACAGAATCAGCAATCACAGTGACATGTTGCCTTCTTTTCACCTGGAGGGGATCTGAGCGCATGCATGAGCTCGAGACAGATATCACCTCTCACCATCTGATACCCAGAATGCACACCTGCAGAAATGTGGGTAACACCTGCGTGAGCCTCAGGCTTATTTATTTATTTTTTCTTTATATTTTCTTGCTTATTTCTGTTGCCCGAGGCACCTCTAGATGGCACTGTGCAGCTGTTTGTGAAATGTTGCTCCGAACAGTGATGCTGTGCGTCTGTCTTTGTGGCTCGTCTGCCTGGATCCACTGCTGTGTTCTGAGGGGCGTTTGAATGCCTCATTTCACTCTTATGCTATCCCTCTTTTTTGCTTATTTTTGTTTTTCACAGCCAATTGTGCTCAGAGAAAATGGCACTTTGGCCAGTCAGTAGGTCAATAAACGATAAAGCACTGTGCAGAAGGAATTTGCAGCTGGATCAACTGTGTCTCTCAGTAGTTTGCCTTCATAAATTTTGGCCATAATGAATTAAGTTTTTTTTTTTTTCATGATTTTCACCAATGTGGCACTCAACTTCAAAATAATGGACAGAGACACAAGAAAAACTTAAGCTAAACAACCTTGGAGCAGCCTCTGGCAAAATACCCAAAGCTGTGCTTCAAGTCTGGTCAAGGTCACTACATTAGTTTCATGGGGGGTTGGATACTGTTCCTGATCTGTTTCCACTTTCAAAATTTGATCCCATTCCGCTTATTATACAGCCAGCCAGATATGACCCACCTGGATACATTAGTCACCCCTCTGCAGCCCCTTTAACCTGCTCTATATGTCGCACAAAGGACAAAAAAGGAGCTGTGAAGACAGAGTGAGGGAAGCCACTATTTTATATCTGCTAGTGAAATTAATAATTTAATATCTCGGTGCTTGTTAAGATTGAAGAGGGTATGTGAGAAAATGTTAAATGCATGGCATTTATTTTTGTCTACTGTAAAAAAAAAATGCAAACAAACAGAAGCGTATGATAAAAATAACACCAATGCCATAATATTAAAGCTCATTTCAAAGCAGGTGGTTTAAAGACTGTCGATGGTGAAATGTAACGGTACAATATTCAAGTGCTGTACTTGAGTGTCTGGAAGAATAGCAATGACGTACCTCTACTTTTACTTCAAATACTGCAGTATAGCCTTGCTTCATATATATCTAAGTGAAAAATGATCATTTAGTATGACAGCTGCTGGGCATAGTTACAAAACATACACAGAAACCCTTTCATGATAGTTTATGAAATAAGTGCTACAGATGAAAGTCTCCTTGGGTCATAGAAACTTCCTTTCAACGTCCAATACTCTTTACATCTTAATGGATACATTTAAGGCCAATAATGAACTTTGAGACTCGACTTTTGTGAAAAACTGAAAAAGACTTGAAACTCCTAATGGTGATCGTTTTCAATTATTGAAGGCTCCTACAGATTCTGAAAAAAGTCAGTCAGAAACCCAAGAAATATAAAACGAATGTTCTACCAGAGATACTGCTACGTAAGGAGCATTTCGCTGATAATGACTCTAAATCGTGGCATTGCATTTGTATATTGGCGCCACATTCAAAGTGATCCACGTCTTGATTTTCCAAGCTCCTGCTTTTCATAATATGGCATTGTCATCTTGTTAGGTTTCTGGCAAACTGTACATGGAACAAACATATTAGCAGCATGTGTGCAGCGCTGCAAAGGAAAGGAAATAAATTACAGTCTCCTGCTGGATCAGCATGGCATTACATATTAACATTATCATCTGAAAGCACATTTTCGATTTTGCATGTTCAATGCCGTGTGGCTGTGCCAGATATGAGAATGTGCACAGAGAATCGGTAAAGTATATTTCACGGCTAAACTATAGTCACTATGTTAAGTGCCAAAACACAGTAATATACAGATTTTTATCTTCACATACACTCCTGTAAAAATAATGTCACCTTGGTCTCAGGTGAAAAAGAAAACCAAAAAATTTTCAGTCTCAGCTGCTGCATTTAGTTTGCTTTCAATTGCTGCTTATAGGACAAAAGCCAGAGCAAAGAATAATGGAAAGCTAAAATGCCCTTATAGTGTGTCCATGAGGGTAACACCTGTAAAGTTGAGGAAATGTATTTGAGTTTCCTTGAGTTCTCTCTGACTAAATGAGGTAAGATAGTGTTTAATACTGGGACTTGGCAACAGCTTTCAGACTATAAGATCCCGCAAATCCATCTGCAGAAAAAGCAAGGGTAAAAAACATTTTGGTTGTTATTGTCAATTCCCACTGGAGCTGTGGCAGTACTAAGACTGCAGAGGATACTGATAAGACAGCAAAAGAGACTCTACACCTTATCTCACTGGCACAGTCCTTGTTCGCTCAGATTCCTTCCTTGCTGTACGTGGAAAAAAACAAACAAAACAAAACACATTTTTTTCTTTTTTTTCTAATTAATATAACAATTTCTTATTGTAAGCAACCAGACAATCCCAGCAATCGTGTTAATACTGAAAAAGAGAACGCTTTGTCAATGACGATGACTAAAATGGGCAAAAAAGATTTCCTCGTTTACATTTTCAATATTTTTTTTAATGATGTCTCTCAGTGTTTTTCCCGCACATCTTTTCAAGGCGTACGCTCATTGCAAAATCAATTATCTGAGATCATAACCAAGTGTTTCTGCGGCTGATGATAAGAGCATCTGCATCAGGCAGACAAATGGAAGAATAGACACCGTATTTAGAAACACATTCTGACATCTTACTAAAACAATCTGACTTTATTAAGGAAGACTAATAATGGTGTCCTTTGGATATTACAGGCTCATGCTGTGGGTCATTAAGCCCACAGGGGTAAGAAGCAGTGCTGGTGACAAACAGCGCAGCTGGAAGAGTGACAATGACAAAGTTGGTCGCTGAAAACAAAAGTAAAGGTCTCTTCCTACTATGTGGTGTGAATGCTTCATCTCAGACATGTCATTTAATGGGTGTTATACATGAATGATGGACACATAAAAAGTCACCTTGCCGGAGCCCTGAATTTGTCCGGCTCAGTGATCTAGCTGCACTTGTGACATCGCGGGGGCCTGTAGTCATATACTGAACATCCCGCAGCTCTGTTATAGACAAAGATGCTTTAAATAGAGTGGGGCACTCTTATCTACTCCAACCTTCAACATGAGGCATTTTTTCAGTCCAAACCCTGTATAGCTCATTGAGTATATTAGCTCACACATTATCTGGGTCCACTCATGCTAATAATGCATGCAGTTGCAGTAAGTCATTTTGGGTGAAAGGATTTGCAAGATGTTGTATATCATGTTTCACATAGAATCTACTAAACACCCTGTAGCACAGAGAGAAAATGTTGAGAATCAGTTTCTGCCTGCAACAGCATATCATTTCACTCCCCCTCAACATGCTGAAGATAAGAGCAAACAAGTGGGTCAAGCTGAGAGGAGATGATATTTTTGGGAGGCAGCCATCTTTATGTCAGGATCAAAGTGAAGTGGCTCTGTCTTCTGTACCCCTGGGCTTTCTATCAACAACTCCTTAAGTCTCAAAAGGGGATAATCTAAAAGGTAGGTATTATGTACGCAAAGCAATTCCACTCTTGTGGTGTAATTTTCTGTGAGAATCTTTAAGAAGCCGCACGTAAATCTCATAATCAAAGATCTCCGCATGATAAACCATTACACGCTCAAACGCAGAAACCCCACAAGAACCCATATAATTCTCATCAGGCAAGCTTACCTGATGCGACGCCATTTATTATAGTCTAAACTGACTGCAGCGGTAAGCGTTACATGTTTTCCCACAAAACGCCCAACGTTATTTCCGAGGTATTACGTTTAATAAAAGTCTATCCCTGCTGTGCATTTACAACAGCAAAAATAATCCCCCCTTGTTACAAATCCGAAGCTGTTGCACATTTAACGGCACAGTGCCAGGTAGTGTCAGTTGTGTGAAAGTGCTTCACCGTGCTTCAGGCCTAATGAACTACACATAGTGATTGCTTTTTGCAAAACTTACAGCTTACACTGCAGGCGCTGATGAGATTGTTATCTACTCATTAATAGATAAACAGATCTAGAATGTGACTGGCTGTTGCTTCCTGGAGGGATGTGTCTAAGTCTTTGACATTCATCAGCGTTCCCCTATCTATATCATTAAAGAACTGTATTGGAATTTGATGAAAAACTGTTTTCAGGTGTATTCTCGTTGAACTCCATGAATAATCCTAATTGGATAGAAAATAGCTAACTGCTGCTCCATTTCCCTTCTCGGATAAGGACAATCTTCAAAAGGTGCTATGCACAAATTTGCCTCAGCTGTACACATCATTCACCACTCCTCTCGCTCTCTGTGTGTCTCTCTGCATCCTGAGTTCTAAACAATTATGCTGAGACAACAGCTATTACTGCCTGTTATCCTTTATGGTTGATTTTCACATACAATGTGACTTGTTAATAACTGCACTGAGGACATCAAAAGGACACCTGTCCCATCCTATCAGCATCACTGTCAGTGAACACGAATCCCTACAGGAGGAAAAGAAAGAAAAAATATTCCATTGCATCACAGATGGCTCGAGGTGGCTCACGACTGGAGGGAAAATGTTTCAGTTTTGACTAGCAACCAACAGCAGCCAACCAAGTACCAACATACTGTAACTAAATGAACAGCAGACTCATGCTTATGCTCTGCGCAATATAAGATGTTGTGTTAAAATCTGAATATATATATAAAACATCACCCTTTGTTTGGAGAATGTATTAGCAGGATGATGTTTAGCATTGCTATGATCATGGAAATGCCAAATATAAGGCTTGACTGGGCAATCATTCAAAACCTGTTTTAAAATGCTAAAAGTGAGAAATTTTATAACATTTTTTAATGGTAATTTAGAATTTTGAATATGAGGAAACTATCTTTAAACCGAGGCAATTTTAAGTGTTTCTGTTTACTTCATTTTTATTGAAGTGGTACATGTAAAATCACCCCGGTGGTAAAGTGGTTAGGTCACATACCACATGGTCTACAATGCCCTTAGCGGCTCAGTCCCTGGTTTAACTTCCAGCCAAGCTGACCTCAGCTTCATGTCATTTCCCTCATCTCCCTCCCAACAGTCGCTGTGTATTTCTACTGTGGTACAAACGAAAGTGTAAAATATGTATAAAGTAATTTCTTCCACTGTTAGAGAGTGAAATGTTGTTTGAAGTGAAATGATCTTAGCTGGACACTTTTACTTAACGCCACAATCGATACACAGATAGAAAAATCAGCCCAACCCCAAACTGTAGTTTTATTCCCTTCATAAACACACCTTCCACCTTTTATACGATTCCAAAAATGAATGGCAGGCAGGTCAGAGATAGGCTGAGCTTCAAAAACACAACATGAACATGACACACATAACAAAACCAGGCATGTGTTATTGGCTGGACAACAATGACAAGTTGAGAACAAAGACACACTGGCTTGGAACATGTGAAAAGACAAGGCTACAGGGAATTAGAAATGGGTGTGTAACTGGGTGGGGAAGGTCAGGTGATGGAAAAGGCATGAGCACAGGGAATACTACAATAGGGGTAGATGTGGGAGAAAAGGTAGAAGAGTCTAAAAGCATCTGCTGGAGAAATGGAGGAAATGACTGCAAAGCCCTTGTGAAAATTCAGTAGCCTGAGAAAGTGTAAATGTGGCTGAGTGTAAATGGACAGAGACAGAATAGATATAAAAGAAAGGAGTTAAGCAGCCACTGTGAAACATTATCATGCGACGAAGATTTAATGACGATAATAGTAAGTATTAGCCACATTATGCAGCTAACTGGTTGGTCATGAAATTAAACTCCCAAGTGTTAAGTCAGATGGGAGTGTTAACCCTCAAGACTGGAGGCTCAATGTGAACTCTAGTCAGTGACAGGGTGGAGAAAAAGTCTCTCTCTTGATTTCCCTGTACCACTTTTGAGCCACAAGCTTGACAGTTTATTGATCTCCCTCTCGTCTAATCAGTAGCCTTGTCACATTATAACAAAGGGGAGCCAGCCAAAATGAAAGCAATTTACTTCAGCCCAGTGAAGATTGCAGGGCAGGCTGTAGTAGTTTTCTTCCCCTTTCATAGACAATCTGATACAGGTAGTGTAGCTCACCCTGAAATCAAAACAATGTCTGAGCGCATTCAGTCTGGCAGGGTGAAGCTGGGGGCAATCAAACACTCCAACCAATTGTCCAACTTAAAATTACCTATGAATGCCTTTATTCAGTCAAACTAGGTTCTGACGAATGTTAAAGAAAGTCACAAAACATGTCTGAAACTTTAAAGATTTGCTGGTGAACCCTTGTTTCTTGTAAAGCAGCAATAGAAAATAAAATAAAACAATTAGCAAGGGAATATGTCTCCATTATGTGATGATGGTTATTTAATCCATTAAACATGCTCATTGTCTCAAGTGTCTCATGAGATACTGAAGGTATGTTGTTGAAGGACTGTCCTTGCAAGGTCCCGAGCAAAAATATGAATGCTTGCGATTACCATTTAGATTGTGAAGCCTGCAGGCTTGATACATGTGCACATGGTAATTGAATTTGCACTTCCCTTTAAACAGGGGAAGCAAACCTGGCTGCAAGTTGTCATGTTTCTGAAAACATCGCTTTAATAATAAGATTTCTCTTTATGCCTGTTCACTTAATATTAACTTTTAAAATGAAGTGTGCCTTCAGAATATATCCAACGCTAAGGATATGTGGTCATATAAAACAGCTCTAATTGGAACCATGTATGTACATTAGTTTCATCGATGTTCTAATTTGGAAGAAACTGTTTGCCTTCACACAACTAACCTCTGATATCAAGTATTACAGCACTCTATGTACAGACAAGCCCTGTGGTTTAGGCATCGGAGGGCTGTTTCAATTTGGAATCCCTCTGGTAACATGAAATGATTTACTTCTGTATCCCTCAGGTCATCATTGGAAAATCTTGTTTACAGGTATACACAAAGTTGAGTTTCAAAAAGCATCACAATGGCACTGAGAGCGGTCGCTATGCAACCAACGAAGTCCATGCCTTGCCATGACCTACCAGGTGACCGAGTCTTTCTGGCGCTGTAAGCAGAAATCATAGGAAGTGAGCTGACACTGCACCTTCAAAACCAGAAAAAGCCCCTTCAACACAAAAATCCCCCCCCCCTCAAAGCCTCCCGCATTTGTCTGTGCTTCCCAGTGTCATATGCTCCAGCATTAATAGTGTTCCCCTGTGAAAATGTTTACAGTGCATCCCATTCATCACAGCCTCCTCACAGTCTAATAAAAATGCCCTTTAAGGTCTTATTTTCAGTCTCAGGATTTAAAAGTGCTTTTGATTTTGGTAGTCTGCCCTTCGGCTTCTCTGGAGTCCTTCTTCACTCCGTTGGGATTGAGATCACTTTGGACTTTGGGTTCAGAGAGCAAATGCTTAGGGATTGCTAGAAACATAATAAAGTTAGTGAGGTAAAATCTCTAGCCTGAATGAAAAAACTGCAAGGTCTATTGGTCACAGAGTTCTCTGCATGGGCTTAACGCAAACTGGCAGAATAGAAAAGCTAAGAAGAATAAATCTGAAGATTTGGAGATCATCATATCACTCACTTCAGTGGCAAAGCAGAATGTAGTAAACATCTGCAGTAAACTGTCTGTGCATACAATGTTAGCATCGGTAGAAAGCTCGAAGCAAAGCTTTTAATGGTAAAAATTTCCAGAGGTGGATTTGTTCTTCTGGTTGTTTTCCAGCATCTTCTACCTCTGTTACCATGATTGACAATTGGTCATCAGGAGCAAAATACTTGATGTATCGTTCTATGTTTTAAGGTATCTGTAATATTACTGCTAACTGCAATGACTGTCCTTCATATTAAATTATGCTGTTTTACTACTTGCACCTTATTCTCACAGCGGTGGCCTGATAATGAGCTAAAATAATTGTAACACTCTTCTTAGCAGCACAGTAGTATAAATTGTTGATATCCTCGCTCTCCTGAAAGCAGCTTTACAAAAGCATCAAGTAGGGCCAAGAAAAAAAGCTTAAACAGTTTCTTTCAGCAACAATGACACTGTCTCAATGAGACCTTATAATGCTCATAATTACATGGAGTAGTCAACAATACAGTAGGAAGAAAAAGACTTTCAGTAAAATTGTCCAGTGAGGTAATCAGCTGAAATTAATGTTACATCACTGACGATTATTAATTTGCCACATTTCTCATTTATGGTTGACCTTCAGTTCCCGTATACTGCCACTATAAGAAAACCCTACTTTGAGCAAATTCAGACAGATATGTAATCCTTATAGCCTAAACTTCAGCTACTTGGTAAAATTTGCATTCTATCCATCTGTGACGACTGGCTCTAGTGTTTGACAAGCTAATGCTACTGTGAGACAGCTGTATTTTAAGGTCATCAAACAAAAACACAGTGAAGAGAGAGTCATTATAACTAGGCTCTGGTACAAAAAGGAATTTTCCTTCAGCTGTCACAAAATGCCCTGAAAGGAAATTCTTCAGATTTTGGTATGTCTCAGTAAGAATTATGGGCACATACGACCACTCAGCCACTTAGCTTATAAGTAGTTTGCCCTTTATGCAGCAAGACAATAGGATTGGATGGACATGTAGCAAGTATAATCGTGATGCAGGTGAACATAGATTGTGTCGGTCCTGGCATGTTATGTGGAAAATTTCTTTGCCGAAGCTTGATCTGTATATATGTCTGCATGTACCACATTTCATGAAATCCACATTGACCACATGAATTTCATCAAACTTTGTGTGGGTGAAGAAGGAACCTATTCAAAATACACGTACAGATCCAGATCACTTTCTTGAAAATTGCAAAACTGGGCATTGCCCTTGTTGAATGCAGGCTTGTCAGAGGGAGTTAATAAACAAGCTTTATTTTGGTGGAACAGAAGTCCAACAGGAAGAAAACAGTCCACAAAACCAAACGTGAGACTGACAAGAGAACATTTATAGGGGGAAAAAAGGGTTTATAAATACACAGAGGCAATTAAATACAGCAAACGTGAGACAAAAGAATGTCAAAATAAAACAGGAAGTAACTAAACATGGGAACATCTAGTAGAGTTACAGAGATTTAAATAGAGTAGCTGTGTTAAATAGTAGTGAAAGATTGATACTTTGCATTTATACCTTTGAAGTGACAACAATATGTTCATTTACTGATTGATTTATGTATCCATCTATGTGTGCATTTTTTATCTTAATGCTGCCATCAATTGTGAAACTGAGTGTTCACTGTTCATTTCTCCTTCATAACAGCATCATTGAGTCTTTATTTCCACATCCGTGTGTTGTTATAATCCTAGTAATGTATGGAGAGGGTAATGAAGCATCTGCTCATCTGCCTCGAGGTCACATAAAAATACATCAGTACCATGCCATAAACATGAGCTTCATTCACCTCTCTTCCCATCACAAAACAGAGGCTCCCCTTGAGCTGTGAATGTTGCACATCTGGCGCGAAAGACATGAAGTGTCTCCAAGAAACACAAGATACAAGACCCCAAAAAGACGAAAGTATTGCGCTTGAGTATTGCTTGACTACATGTTAGTGAAGAGAATCAATTTTAGTATAAGAAGGACAAAAAAAAAGCTGTGTGGATGGTAGGCTGTACGAGGATATACTGTAGTATTTGGGTACTTACTACTTTACATACAATCTTTCAACCAGATCTGACTGGAAGAAATATAATTATGGAATCGACATCTGGTCTTGAATGACAAAGAGATGGATTAGAACAAATGAAGGCTCCCTGTCAATAATCCCTTGAGAAAATGGAAATTACTGGACCATGAATAGGTTTCCAAATCAAATGTAATGGAACAAGGGGCATGGATTTAGCAGGGAGGTGAAGAATGCAAGATAGGATTTTCTGCACATTTCAAGTCACATAAGGTGCAAGGGCAACGCCTTTAAACAGATACAGTCCATAAAATATTTACAATTCTGTTTCATAGCTTTATTGACATGGATCATTATTGCAGATATGCATGAACATGATTCTGAGGGTCTAAGAGAATTAAAAAAGGGTTGTTGTCATCAATATGAGAGATGCTTTTGCATTAAATTATCCTAAATACTCAAACAGGCTTATCTTAAAATATAAGAAGAAGAAGGAAAATTAGTTACTAAAGGTTCTGCATGTCTTGACGGCCTTCATTAGTTTGATCTTGTTAGATTCAGTGTAATTGAGTAATTGACTGCTTGCATTACACAATGACCTGAGCCCTTTACTCTGTTCTCTGTTTCACAAATTAACCTAAATTAACTGCATTTCCAGAAAGCAGGTCTTAAATAACAGCAGCCAAGAGACTCAGAAGGGAGGAGGTGTGGGGAAAAAAAGGGAGTTTGAAAAAAGAACCCATCATCATCAAAACACGAGTAACAGTAATTGAGAAATTGGCCATTCGTAGGGAAAACATTGTTTGAGATTGGATGTCACTAGAGAAAGATAGCACATCCAGTAGCAGTTGTAAAGAAAATTTCTCACCATCTATTGTATGAGCTGCATGCAAATTATACCAGCGTGCAAGTGAGTAGGTGAAATAAAACCATCAAGTCTTTCCCCTCTGCACGAGATACATTTTCTTTGTTTTTGGCCTGGGGGTAAAGATATAATCATGGAAATGTGCAATAAGGAGCATGCAACTCTGTATTCCAAATTATCCTATTACTTCTTAAATGGTGCACTGCATAAACCTACCTTTAATTTGTATTTATTTTAATTAGGCCTTATGTTTTTTTTGTTCTTCCAGTGTGAATATGATGTTCAGTAGTCCTCTACATAACAATAATCTAATCAGGTTTTTACTCAGGGGCCTAAATAGAGGCTTACTAAAAAAGTGCTGCATTGATGAGGGTGGGAGCATAAAATTCAGCTCTGCAACAATTTCACATCATTTGACATTTCATATCATTCGGTTTGATATTACAGAGCCTGTGGCATTATCTTCAGTTCAATGCCTTTTCCAATTTGAGATCCACTGCCTTCCTGATTTTACCCTCATTTGTAAATGTCACTTAAGTAGAAGTGATGGAAATAATTTGCAATGGTGTAAAAAGAAAGATATATAGGAAAAAAACTGAAGATTAAAAAGTGAAATGAGGGAGTGGAAAAAACATGGTGACAATAGCAACAGTGAAAACTATGCATATCCATGTTTAGTGATTTGAGTATTTAGATGAGCCATTCGTTGGACTTATGGGTTAAGAAAATGTTCCTATCTTCTTACAGGGGAAAAAAATGCATTTTCACCAAGCTTACAACAATACTTTACTTTTTCCTAGCATACAGACTTTTCATTTGACTGTCGTGATGGGAAGGTTTGGCATATTGTCAGCATATTTTGCATTGTACAGTTTGCAGGAAATAAATCAAGTCTGATCCTGTCCTCTGACAATTCTCAAGTCCTAAGGGAAATTTCCAAGGTTATATATTGAAAATCTCCACATAGAAAAAGAAAAAAAGCCGCTATGACATCAGAATGCAGACGATACTTAAAAATCCATCTTTTTTCCTTTTCTATTTCTTTTTCTGTAATGATCAAAGCTTTTCTTTATTCTTATACAGATTTCAGAAAACACCAGTGTTCTGCCATGGTATCAATTGTATCAACACACTACCTGACTGAAAAACAGTCTGTGGCGATGCCTCTGTGCACCTCACCAAAAACATAGCTAGAAATCCTGAATGAGCTACCCCTTCTTGGTGATGCCAGGCAGAGGCGAGACCTTCCATTATTAGTCTATTGTTGTCAGCTTTTTCAGTCAATGTGTCACACACACTCTCCTTCCCAATTCTCCACAGTCACACCATGCCCTTTGAGTGTTAAACAGGGTTAGGGTTAGAACTGGCTATTATGCGGCACATAATTGCACTTCGTCATGCTGCAGATTGTCCCAGTAGGGAGAATTGCAGCGAGGGACATTCTTATTTGAAGGGGATATACCAGCAGAATATTACCCAGTCATAGCAAATCCATTTTACTCTCCCTAGAGCAATGTTATGCATTCAAGCAGGAATGTTCTCTACACTCATTTATTGTATGTACATATTAGCAGGTGCAAATAAGAGGATTGGTAGTCTTCATAGAGTTATAATTGGTTGGAAAGCTCAATTATAATTTGTCAGTTGACTGGGGGTGATTATGAAGGTATCTTGCATGCCAGGTAAACGAAAGTGATGAATAGAAGGATCCCTAATGGTGACAGATGTCACAGCAGAAGGGAGCTCTCCTCAACACGCTACTTTTTAGAGCACCAGTCAAACTTCATAGATGGTGCAAGCTTTCTGACAGGCTGACAAGTGGGACTCGTTGTTCTATTAGTTTCACCCTGTGTTTATCTTTTTTTCTATGTCTCTTGTTCCCTTGTCTGTAATGACTCAACTGTGCACTTTGTGAAATGTGGTAAGATCATTGTATAAATACCAGATTTTATTAGTCAGTTTTTAATGTCAGATTATTAGTTTTCAAGATACAAAAAGACTGGACAGTTAACTCATTGTGAAGCCAGAGAGGGAAGAATTCTGAAGATCCCTAACCCTTCACCATCAGGCTGGTAAGAGTATGTTAGGTGTTGAAATTTCTCCATGACTGGAGTCTGCCATTATTTCTCTTCAACTTTTGTCTTTGCAAGAAAATAGAGAAACAAATGCTATGATGGCGATTTACAACCAGAGGCAGCCATACTGATGGGAATGAAGTGGGAACTGACACTGTGATATTCAATATGTTTGTTGTGGTTAATATTAGTCCTGTGAGTTAGTAGCCAGGAAAAGATCCACATGTAAAAAGAACAAATCCTTGTTATAAAGGCAAACGCCTTCTCCCAAATCTAGTATCATGTATTTTTTTTCCCACTTATTCAGTTGGACAAACTGTAGTTGGTAGTTTGGAGAACTGGTTTTGATCACAGGAAGTGGCGCTCTATTCGCCAACAGAACACAATACTAAAATGAATCCTGGCACTCTGTAGCAACCCTTTTAAAGATAATAGATTGTAGGAAACAAAATAATTTGTTTTTGCATCATAATTATTTTCAAGCAATAGCCATTAATATTATTATTCAACAATAGATTTTCCACACTTTGCCGCCAAAGTACAACTTGGACTGAAACATGATGGCTAACAGTTGCTTGTTAATGCCCATGCTTTTTGGCAGAGCCCGATCTGAGTTAGCTACAGAGAGAGCTGATTGATGGCCTGCTAATTGTGTCCTTGGTAAGCAGCAGATGCTCGGTCACAGATGCTAGAAACAGACTTGTTCATGAAGGAGTACAACTGGTAACATTTTAGTTAGCATTTGTAAGCAGTATTTAAACATTATATATATGTTTTTCATCAGCTAGTACTATAACTGCAGGCAAGCTCAGTGAATTGATGTGACTAAATTTGCATGGAGACTTTTGTTATTTCTGCATTAAAAACAACTCTGCAAAGGAAACAACTGTACGAAGACAACAGCACTTCGTATCACGTTTTAGTCTCCTTCTAATTACGTACTTAATGGACTTTCCTGCTCAAATTTAAAGTAATCTGCCAAGATTGCAATAGAATATAAGTATAAATACTCAGAGGTCTGCATGTATCAGTTTTGCGGGTACAAATGACCATGTGTTTTCTGAAATTGAACAAAATGCCCAATTTTCATCATCGCACCAAAAGTGTCTCATTGGCCAAAATTGCTACAAAACATTTGCATGCAGGTATGTTAAAAGGGCACATGAAATCAAGAAATATTCATTATACATATATATAAACATGCATTAATAATAAAAACCAATTTTAGCTCTAGACAAAAACTCATGTTGTCTTTCTATGTTTTTGTTAATGTTGAGAACATAACCTTAAATAAACTTTACTCCAGTTGACACTGAACAAAATGGCTGTTTAGGTTCACTGACAGTTTCATATTATGACTGCTTGATTGCCTCACACACAGTGAACAAAGAAACTGCATTAATACAAATACACTTGTAATAAATAGTTAACCATAACTGATGCATGACATCCATTTTCCTCAACCTATTTGGGTCAAATCATAGTGACAGCAGAAAGGCAAGAAGCCTCCTGGCCTCCAGCTCCTCGTACAAGGTTCCTTTGATTTCTCAGGTTGTTATTCCAGGACACATAGATGGCCAAAAAACACCTTAACTGGCTCCGCTCAGAGGAAGTGCAAAGAGGCAAGGGTTCACTTTACATTCTAATTCATATATTATTGTATTGTTGTACATTATTCTTATTCTTAGCACTCCTTAAAAGAAAGGAACAAAGAAAAACTTTTCTGTTGTAGTCTCATCTTTACTCAGCCACTGAAACCTTGTAACTATAGGCGAGGTTTTGAAGGAATTAAAAACTTCTCTGTAAATTTCTACCTCTGTACTAAAGTTGGTATAAAACCCTTTATCACAACTATTTGGTTTTTGTATAGCAGAGAGTTGGCAGGATGACCGTACTCTGGATTGTGGGTCTTTTTTAGAACCTCCTCTACACTTCTACCACTCTGAGTAACATACAGTGACTGGACCAGGCATAAGTGTATGTTGACTGATAAAACAGATGCAATACAGGTAAGAGGATGCAGTACCAAGCTGTAACAAGACAGTAACAAATAGAGACAATGATGAAGAAAAACCTCAGCATCACTCATAATCCTTCAAGAGCCTTTGTGCCCCCTGTCAGAAAGATTTCTTACTGATATTAAGGGTTTAGAATTTCTTCACTTGCCCAACATTATGAACATTATGTCAAACAGCTACTAAAATCTTCTTTAAGAACAACCAACACCTTCTACATCCTCCAACACCACATTTATGTCTTTTGACCTCAGAGGCATCTTTCCACAGCTCCCTTCCTATTGATGCATAACTGTGGATTTCCTTAGGTTGCCATTACCTACGAGCTACCTTCTTACAACAGATGTAGCTTTGGAGAAGATACACTGTGATTCCTCTTTGTTTAACCAAGGTGAGAAAAACACAAATTTTAGGAGGTAGGTGTTTTAGATCCTTCAGGCCAGTTTGGTTTCTCTAGCTTCCCCAGCTGCAGGTTCCTACACACCAGTAGGTCATGGTCAGTTGGCAGATCAGTTCTGCTTTTCAACCAAATGTACAAACAAAGTTTTGAGCATTAAAACAATGTTTTTTTTGCATAAATCCACCAAGAAAGTCCAAGAGGACCAAGATGCCCCAAACTGCTGTTGAGCCCACACTGTAGGTCTCTACATCAGCCTGAGCCTTCCTCCTCATTGGAGGACTTCTGAACTTCTGAGTATTCCCACACTAACTGTAATTCTCCTATAAGAAATTAACAGGCAGAAAAAGCAGAAAGGCAACTGATTAAAAAGGAATAAATTCTTTGTTAGTGAGTGTAAAATCAACAACAGAGAAACTATTATACCACTAAATTATTCAGATTGCTACTGGCGTCTTTAAATATTAAAACAAATTACAGCGTTTATCCCCCAAATGTTTCTTTAAAATGCAGCAAATGCACCTCTGTTACACAGTTCTCATCTTAGGGTTTCTGTAATCGCTACAGGCTGGCAACATTGTCATCCGATTTGTTTACAATTTTTTAACAACATAAATCATTATGCAAATACCTGTAATATCCTTGCAATTATTAACCGAGCACCATAAACCGGCTTTCCTTTTCTGCTCTCTTATTATTTTTCTTTGCTATTAATGCAAAACCTAAAAATACAGCAGATTAATATAGCATCTCTTCAATTTATAAGTTGCTGGTGGGTCAATTAGTTAAATTTAATGTACAAACAAAGTTTGCTCTGACTGAAGTTATGCAGTTTGCAAAAAGTTATTTCTCCTGTTAGAATTTCTCCTGAAATGCCCCTATGAACAAAAAAGTGAATAAAACGCAAACCAGAGAACAAACTGACTAAATCATGTGCTGTGTTGTTTTAAGAGTATGATGAAAAATATATACTATCTATCATTATCTTGTTTAAGGCAAAAATTGAATGCTTGTAGCTTAGAGGGTAATTCTTTGGCCCTTTCCTTCAAGTGTGCTCCCAATTTAAAAAACTAAAAAAAGTTATAATAAAAAGATTTTTGAATTGCAGCACCATCAATTGATAAAAGATGAAAGACTGAGGTGACACCTATTCCTGAGGCTTGAATCAACTAAAATCAAAACTACTGCACTTAGACCTTGTAACAGAATTAAATCTGCATTTAGAATGTAAAGTGTTGCATAACCCTAAAAACATTACGGATAACAAAAAGTGGGCACTCCCTAACATGCTCATTTACTATTCGTTTGCATCTGATTTTTTTCTTTTTAGCATTTTGTTAGATTTCTGATATAAATAATATATATCTGATATAATATATACACCTGAGATGAAAACTGAGATTGTGAGACTGTATTTAATTAAAGTTTCCCACACAATCCAAATTAATATCCCAACTAAAATATTTTGACAATAAAAATTAAATAAAGTGTCTTACTTGTGTAAGGAAATCCCTCATTGCACCCAAGTTAGCTTTGAGTGAAGATGAACAGAAGGCGTTAGATAAGGAAGTGATGGTTGTGAATGTGCTTTTATGGTTCACTCCTTTCAGTTTTTCTCAGAAGAATTTCTTTCTACCAACACACAAAGGACTGTTTCAATCAGTCTCTTTCTTGTGACTGAAAGATGTACTGGCTTTTGAAGCTGCATTCTTTGAGGATGATATTTATATATTATTTATATATCTTTTACAACCCAGAATTGGTCCAAATTGGCAGCATGATGTTTTGAGTGTTTATCTTTCTGTGAGGAAGTTAAATATTTTGTTTGTAATTAGGTTTAGGTAAAGTGAAATCCACGTGTAACGAAATTGCAAGATTTCCTGACTATTGTCACAAGTATTCACTCACTCATCCATATCATTAAATTAATAAATAAAGTGGCTAAACTGGCCATGGATTGGATGTAGGCACAGTGTTGGAAGTGCTGCATGGTTAGTACTAGTAGTTAGTAAGTAATGCTAGAAGAGTGCGACTACATAAATGCGAGAACATTACATATTATACAAAACCAGCAAAACAACAGCATATATGTTATAAGAAAAACAATGACAAAATCTGAGTCAATGAAACAACAGTGTGCTCTCTCCTGGAGCTCTTTTGATGAGTACATTTAGCATAATCATTTAAAAATTACTTCTTCTTGCTATCAAAACCTTAGAAATCTGACTTTTTGTTCGGAATAAAGAACAGGAAATGAGATGTAAATGGTGAATGCACGCAATCAGTTTTCACTATTGCCACCATTTTTTGAAAAAAAAAATCACTGATGACTCAATAACAGCTTTTATCACAGGCCATTCAGCTGCTGACTTCTTTCTGATGAAATGTGCTGATTTCCTCGGTAATGTGCAGAGCATTTGTGTCCTCTGCCTTTGGCTGCTCTGAGCTTCCAGGCAGCTGGAGGTGTCTGCAGCTGCTCTGTCCTCTGCCCTCTGACAGCCTGATAGCTTGGCTTCAAGTCACTCATGTCATTCACGTTTCCCTTCAAGAGTTAAATAGGACATGTTGCAATACTAACACTGATATCCTATTACTGACTGCGCTTCGGACTAATTTTCAGTTAATAACAAGTGACTAACTGGAAAAGAGCCAACAATGTGAGTCACAATAGATTGGAATGTCAATAGAGTAATGGAGTAAATGTTTATACTTCAACTCAGTGTTCTTTTCCTTTAAGATCAAGAGGAAATGTTTAAGTTTAGATGCTTAATGGTTAAATCAGAGCTAGTGTCTACTTGGATGGAGCTAGATCTCGGACATTTCAGGATAGAAAACAGAATATGATCCTTTCTCTTACATGCAAGGCAAAAGCAAGAGGTGAGCAAAAAAGGTTCATCTCATGGCGCTAGAGTCCAAAATGTCATTTTATATCACCGATATCAACATTCGCATTTTCCTCGAGCACCACAATACTTACTTCCAAAACTTTCTCTTAAAATAATATTCATTATTAGAGACTACCCAAGCATTATGTGGGCTGTTCTCTTGTATATGCATGAGTGTTGGTTTAATGACTTGTTTAACTCTGTTTCATTGTCAGAAGTTTAAAAGTATGGCACTCAGCCAGGGTGCCCTTGGAGCTGCTCTACCTCCTCATCCTGAACGCTCCATGGGCGAGAGCCCAGAGACCTCAAGACGGCAAGCAACTAAAGTACAAATAAACAGGAGCTGCCAATCAACCTGTACTATTTACTGCCTACAGTAATGGACGGCAGAGTAGAAACTCTTGTGTGTATTTGTGTACTGATTTGGTAGCCAATCCATCGCTAGGCTAACACACAGGCAAAAACAACCATTCACATCCACATTAACACACGCTGGGTTCACCGGTCATTATAAACTGGCTATATGGGTACATAAGTTGGAAAATCATAGATTTGTTTTGTATTACAGGACAACATTTCACTCCTCATACAGAAGCGCATTCCTTGATGTTTCAAACTAACCGATGCTTTGACTGGAAGAGAGGGCAGGTGTAATGGAGATCTGGTTAAGAATGTGGTAGTGTTTTGATTACCTTATTAGAGAATATGTCTCAACACATGGGAAAGGCAACAGCTGCCAACATTTTTAGTGCAATTTTGCTTTGTAATATCTACGCTAACTAATCCTGATGTATCAAAATTCTGCCCCAAACCAGACTGTGTTTAGCACAATAGAAAAGCGAATCACCCTGGAATAGGATTTTGAGTCTTTATGGATGTTTAATACATACTTCCAGTCATTTTCTGCCTGAGGAAACTGCCATCCTTAACAACCTTCACCACCTTTTTAAAGTCAACAGGAGGGGAGTATTTCATACTAAAACCATAGATCTTGGATGGAGTGACACCTTGGATCAAAGCACAAGCTTCTGTAATGTAGCTGAACTTTGGACTTAATGATTTCAAGGTTGTGGGCTTATTGCATCACTATACATCTAAAGACATTAATTTTACATTCCAACTAAAGTGAAGATAAAAAATACTGTCTAATAAAACTTGATAGATCATGTCAAAGTTAAATATACCATAGCTTATCTCATATTGCATGTTACTGGTATTTAAAGGGTTGGGAATGTTTAGGGGGGATTATCAAAATTGTGATATTTAAAAATATTGCAGTTTGAGCAATCCTGTTACACATTTAATTATCTGTTAATTAATATGAAAAATTTCACAGAATGAAACTTAAATTTAATTGCCATGTGTTTATGTGATGCATACCAATGAAAAGCAGTTTCATAGTTTATTCCACAGTCTTGATAACAGACCAGTCTCCAGTACTAACTGGCTACAGAGTTTTCATTAGTTTGCACAAGTTCAACATTTTAGCTTACTACTTGAACATAAAGTTGTTTTTCTTTCACTCTTTTAAAGACTTCCAAGTAACGAGTAACTTCTTGATGCACCAGTCGCCCACTGGATTGAAGCAATAATGCTGAAAGTTTTACTGGTTAAAAACTGAGCTGCAAAAGCAAATTTATCAACTAGTGACTGACACTGTTTTAAACACCCAAATGCTCTTTAGTTAAATAGTAAAGCCCAAATGCTGACTAGTTGATTGTTAAGACGAAAGATTAGTAAAATATCCTTTGAGAAGTCAACTAAATATGTCCAAAGTCTAATCTAACATGTCTAAAATACATGGTAAACATGTTTTGTGCATATTGTACTTCTATATAAACTATTTGAGCCACAACACTGAAACAGTTTATGCATAAAGAGCGAGCTACATGTTAAGCACATTGGGCTTTTTGTTGGACAAGCTGATATTTTAGGTGAGATGCCGCAACTGCCTTCTATACCTATCAAAACGTCTAACAACACTCACATCCTGTTTATCTCAGTTTTCACCCTTCTCCATCCATCATCTAGAAGTATGTTTCTTCTTCCATCCCTCCAAACTCTCTGGATAGTCATCGTCTTACAGTTCTTTGCACAAGTCTTCCACGTCTCTTTCCTTCTACATGTAATGTCTGGGGAACCCAGTATTCTCACTGGCACATACTGATGTGAATAATAATCTGATTGTGGTCTGAATATGAGAATTTCTTAAAGGTTTGCTGTCTTGGTGATTCTACATTCAATATAATTAAGGCTCTCTAAAGGTTTTTTTTAATGAGTTCAGTGAACATTTAGTGTTTGAGTGCACAATACCATAAACAATGAATATTATATTGGAAGCTCATATTTAGAAGTTCTGGGTTCAAACATGTAAAATTAAAAACAGAAAATTTATAAACGCTTTCCAACAAGTTGTACAGTATGAGAGCAAGTTAGAATCCTGTCCCTCCTGCACTCTCTTGATTTCAGGATTTAGAAAAGCCAAGTTGTGACAGAGACTGGCCAAACCAGAGCAAGTTAATAGTAACAGGTAGGTAGTAGCAGGGGTTATAGGGGGATTTTGCATGTGGAGGAACCTTAAGATCAGATATAGTGATGCCATGAGGGGAGAAGAATTCCTTGGAAATAAGTCACAATAGTCACAAGTCACAAAAAGTTTTTCTTTGCGTACGGGCTGTGATTGACTGGGGTGTTATGCTGCCCTGCTATTTATGGAACTGCATTCAGCATGTTATAAGAAGATCTTATTGTCATGTGTCAGTGTGTGGCTGGAACAGTGCGGACCTAAACTGCAGACACTCAGAACAGCTTTATGTCTGGAGCTCAGGAAACAAAACACAAAGACACCAAACATATACCAAATACTAAAAGCTCAGACTAACCAAACTAAATGAACAGAGCACACACGGGGAAAGTATGACAACAACGTGACAAAGACCAAAGACAGACTCAGACAATAAATAAACGGGAGGAAATCAGGGCAGAGAGGACACACCTGGGCAACAAAGGCGAAAGGAATCTAACTGATGAGAGACAGTAAAAAAAGTAGAACATACACAACAAGAGGGACTGTCAAAATAAAACAGGAAACACAACACACAAGGAGACCGAGACCCAGACTCAAGACATGGAAACTAGACACAGGGACAGAGACAAACACCTAGAATCCTAACACTTAAATGAACTATCATGGTGGATCTCCCACTTCTTGGCAAGATACAGCTACTATAAAAAGGCTAAATTCAGTTAGTAACTCTAATCTGACTCTAATCATCATAATTTAAACTAATTTAACCTTGATCTGTGAACACCACAGTCTATACTAAACTCCACTAAACCACATGGTATTTCACACAACCTCTGAATAACACATCATTTTTATAATTACTGTATATGCCAATTTGTATTATTTTATTTATTTTTGAAGATGTTTCACTATCTAAAACCCCCCCAAAATTTCAGGAACATATCCTTAACCAATTAAAAACTCTAAAATGAACAAGGGCATTATAAGTTAGCTTTAGATTTCCAGTTTATCAAATTTCACTTGCTGAACAGTCCTTGCCTTTAAAAATAATCTCTCATGTGTGTCTCCTATGATTTGCTCCATCTCTGTCACACATTACAATTTTTTACAGCAGCATTACCTTTAGCTAGCAGAAGAGTTTTCATTTGATATTTGTTCAGCTGTTTGAAAAGTATATATATAGATATATATATAAACATATATGTATATGTTTATATATATATAGATATATATATAAACATATATGTATATGCACTAGATCCTGAAGTACCGCGACCAACATCTGCACCTTGAAGGGATCAAAAAAATGAGAAGGATTCATGGATGTGTTGCAGGTGTTATTTTGTTGTTACTCCATCTCTACACTGTCAACTGGAAGCAACTCTGCAGAACATAGAAAACTAACTTGACAGCCCACTTTAACCTCTGGGTGGTAGGTTAATCACATGATTACTTTGGCAGTAGATTGAGGTACAAATTCTAAAAGGAAAAATTGCATACTGATTAATTTTGGTCCTTATGAAATGTATACAATGAGATCAGTGTATATTCAAAATCTGGCAACTTCCTCCTTGTTTTACATTTCTTCCTGCTTGAATTATCATTTTGACCAGTATAAACAATTTTCAATAAATTCTATCAAAGTCAAAGTCAACTTTATTTGTCAATTCTGCCACATGTACAGGACATACAGAGAATAGAAATTTCGTTACTCTCAAACCCAAATGAACATTTAAATATAAGAGAGTGATTAAAAATGCAAGTAAAATAATTAAAAAGTAAAAATTTAAATAAATACAGTACAATTTTACATATAACAAAAAAAAAAAAAAGCTATACAATATACAATATTCAGGTAAGGGTAAATGACATTGAGTGTAAACCAGGCAAGGTAGTGCAAATAGGCAAATAGTGCAAATGGAGATTTGGTAATGTACGGTAGGAGATAGTGTAACAACAAAGTCTTATGAGGTATTTTGTATGTGTTAAAATGTTCTTGGCTTTAATAATAAGGTTATTATTATGATTTATGTTATTCTTTAGAATCAAGTCTTCAATAGTACCAAGTCAATTAGTTATTATTCTGAGTGATTTGGGTCGGTGCTTATTACCAACTCACAAATTAGTTTGTTAGTTACAGATTTTTTCTTGGTGATTACACCGATATACAACCTTGTAGTACTGTTTCCAATGAGTCAGCAGTTGGCAGTAAATTGTAAATTAAACTGATAAACAGTTTTAAAGTAACATGCTACTCTCATCACATTACATCTGTCAGTAACCCAGTAATATAAGGCATTACTGTTCAGTAATCGCATTATGGTTAAAATCATGAACAAAAAAGCAAACAAAAAAAACAACAACATATTTTTCTTGCTCACTTGCGCTACAATCAGCTGATTTCAAGTCACACATAGAGGGAAAAATGGTGTCTCCAACTTCTGAGAAGTGACGATATGGATATTTCTTTTTAATGTAAGAAAGGAAATTACCAAATAATAAAAACAATGATGAGCATTTTGACTTGTGGGATTACATCCTCTGTAAAGTTCTCTACAGTAGAATCACTTCAGTGATGGCTTTGGAGGTTTATGATGGCTTCTGGAACTATAGCCTAAGAATTATATTTTTGATTTTATGTGACAATGATCATGTTACAGAGGAATCTGAAAGTAATGTAATGAGTAGTATAAGCAAATTACATCCTCCAGTGGGTAATTAATCGCTTTGCATTTCTCTATAATGGCTGCAAATGTAAACACTATATTTTAAAGTGTTTGAGTAATATCAACACATAACAGCAAATCAGGAATAACAATCGGAAATGTGTCAGTTAAGCGTTTTGCGATATTTTACATTTTTACCCCCGAGTCACTCTGGCTGGTGTTATTCGTTATCTGAGCTGTCAATATGCCAGGCATCTACATCTATTTACTCTGGAGGAGGCTATTAAATTTTGTGAAAGGAGTTTCATATCCGTCGATGAGTGAGTGAAGCTCACTTCTATCCAGTGGCAGTGAGTTTGAGTTGAGTTACTGAACACATCTTGAACTTTTCTCTTGGTAGGGACTGTTTTTGTCTGTGTTAGCTGCTGTTAGCTGGTGTTACTGAAATGTGTTCAGACTCAAAACCCCATATGATATGCAAATGTATTCAAACTGTTTATCAGAAGGAAAGGATGATTTCTAGGACACTCAAGCCTATTGTTATCTGGTATAACATTAGCTTATAACCAGCTGTGACAATATCTGTAATAAACAAATTCATATTCTTATTTTATAGCCCTTACTTGGATTCAGAAGACGGGACAGAAGAGGAAAAAGAGGATGGGGTAGAGACGATGAAGGAAAGAGCAGTGGTGGATAAAACAAGAAAAAAGGCAGGAGAAAGAGAAAGTGAGACAGAGTTTAAGAAAATACAACAGTACAACTCTTAAACTGCAATATATACAGTAGTTTAAAATATCTATTTATGATGTTTAAATGAACACTAACTTAAAAAATTGATAGTTTGCAGTAGTTATTTGGAACTATATTTAGGTGTTTAGATGTAATAATTATATTGGGGTTTAAAGGGTTACGTAAAATAATGCATTAGTTTTATGAAAAGTAACAAGTAATGTGTAACACATTACATTTTTTGAATGAAGTCCCCAACATTACTCTTGAATACATTAATACTCAGTTTCTTTCAAATAGTTATAAGGTCAAGGTGTGAAGAAGTAGTATACTAACAGGTTCTAGATGGTCTGTAGCAGACTGTATTTAGAAAAAGCAGTCGACAGTACCATTGTTTCAGAGGATGACTTCCAATTTCCATCAGCCAAGTATGAAATCATTCCGCTGCCAATACTGACTGCCAAGTTAGGGCGACAGAGAAAACACTACAGCTAAATCTTATGTTTGTAGTACAAGGAATGAAACCGTCACCTTCCTGTATAGCTTAATCAGAGAGATTAATTTAAAAGTCGATACTGAAACATCGATGGCTAGAGGAGAGCGCAGCGTGGAGAAAACAGGCATCAAAGTCAAAAGTCTTTCAAATCATTTGGTATGCATGAGTTTGGCAGTGCAAGTCAATGCAAAGTAGAACAGCTAGTCGTTAGCTATTTAAACACACTGGTATGAAGGAGGCAAACAGAAGCTGTGTGTCCTTTTAAACTATTTTTAAATGAATGGGGATGCAAGAAAGAGTCAAAAACTGGAAGATTTTAACTTTGCATAGCATCATTACATGGCTGAAATGAAAGTGTGTGTGTGTGTGTGTGTGTGTGCATATGTGTAGGTCTATATGTGTGTGAACGAAGTGAGAGGGTGTACATATGTTTAACTGTGCACATGACAGGAAGAAGACAGGGGCAGAAAGATGAGAAGGGAAAGGGGGCGTCTCTGTGTGCAACCTTCTGTTAAGATTTGGCAATGGACAATTCGCCTCATCCACTCCCATCTTGTTACTGTGACACTCCAGCCCATTAAATAGAATAGATTATTGATTTTGCTCTCTTCGCCTGCTCTGAGATTTTCCATCAGACCTTCTGTGCAGTAAAAGAAGTGCTGAAGAAAAGCACAAGTCATTATGTTTACTGCCACACAATGATGCATCCCTTATACATATAGGGGGTACGTGAAAAAAGACTCCGCCATGGGAGAGACTGAGGAGTATCGTGGTGCTTATTCAGAAATTAAGTCCAAACTCTTCATGTGGCATAATGATTTGAATGAGAGTGGGGCCACTGCAAAATGTGCACACTGTTTTTGTATCGATCCTGCGTGACAGAAAAGACGAGGTAAGCCTGCTTGATAATCGAAAGAGGAGGCACTGAGAAAAACTCCCTGTTCATCATCAGACTTGGATATTGAGTGATGACATCACATCTCCAGGTGCCCATCACAGGACTGTTCACTTGGCTCTGCTCCCGACGAGAAGCCGAATTGATTTATTACTCACATTCAGCTCCTGTTCTTGTCACAGAATATTTTGTCATCATCTCTCTTAGATGCTTTTGACCCACCAATGCTTAACTGCTCCAATGCTCAATAGAGACACTTATCTAAAGAACTGAATCTATTGTATTTAGATTTTTTGTTTTAATTCTAACTGATATAGCCTTATTTCATTAATCTCACCACAACATTCATTGCTCTTTAGAAGATATTTTTAACTGTGTGGAAACATTACAATTAGCAATCACCTTTTGCAAGAAAAACTGCACAATTTATCTTTTGTTTAAGTTTATTTATTTGCTTGTTTGAAAGGATGTTGGGAAGGAGATTAGGTGATGGTTTTTCTACTGGTAAAGGTATTTCTACAACATGTAAACAATTCAAAACATGAAAAAAGAGGAAAGTCATAGTTAGATGCACAGTACTACTAACAGAGCAGGAGGCACATTTACTTTAATTTACTTGTTTTAGATTAGTAAGAGGATATATTCATGGTTTTCATTTACCAAGAGAAAAGATAACGGACTTCTAGATACCTGAGGTAATCGTACTTGCTAGTAAGTATTATGTAATTCACAATTTTATTTTTTTAAGTGCACACAGACATCAAAAGCGTTTCCTAATAAAATTAAAGACAAAGTAGAGGTAATAATCTTGCCTGCCTGGTTTTGCGCACTAAAGAAAGTCACATTTATTTAAACAGGAAGGTTAATTATTAAGAAATTGGTCAATAAGTGCTGATAATAGTCAGAGTATTACATTAACACCACTAACGCTAGTTTTAAAGGAAAAGCCTGGTGAATTATAAGGGTTTATAATGACTACATGTAATGTGTGTTTTTAGGTGTCTTCCCAGATCTTAGGGATTAACTCCTGATTTAATGGTGTTTTTATTCAATAAAGTTCATATTCAGTACCTGCATTTCTAAAATTCAGAAATCTGTGGCAGCCACACCCATTTTATAAGACCGAAACTGTACATTAAGTCCAGCCATGGTTAAAAAATTCTGCCAAAGAAAATACATTTATTTTCCCCGCTGTGGAGCTGCAGGTGTTTGCGCTGATTTGGCATTAGCTTACTGCAAATGAGATCCAGAAACCTGCTGGTTCAGTGCAACAGTGGCAAACAAGGACACTCACTGTCACTGATGCGAAACACCTGAAATCAGACCGGATGGTATCATACAAGTGCAGACTCACAATACATGCATTTACAGTAACAAGAAGAAAGAAGAATGTTGTAAAAAGTGTGTTTGTGAAACATCTTCCCTTCTAAATATTTCACCATCAACTGTAGGCTGTAAAGTGGAAACATTTAGAAGCCACAGCAAGTCACCGACTGCTGATGCCCATGAGTGCATGAAATCTCCAACACTATGCTGACAGAATAAATCCAAACCTCCTCTGGCATTAAAATCAGCACAAAACCTGTGCACCAGGAGCTTCGTGGTTGGGTTTTCATGGCTAAGCAGCTCCTGCAGGTATAATTTGCTGGTAGTCGGCTACTTATATTAATACAGTGTTGTTCGTTTTCTGAGAGTGAAATGTTAAATTACATTTTTTAGGGTCAGTGACATCAACATGTCACCATCAGGTAACTGATAACTGTTGCAGCTGTCGCTTTCTTTGAGTACAGATGGCCATCTGTATGTAAGTGTCGCTATTTGAAAAGCCAAACAGCTGGATTACCTCCCAGAGGCAAACATGAAAGAATAAAAATAATAACACTGAATTGAGTGACTTACAAGTTACAGTGCAAGTCATAACTCTTCAATTGCTTTTCGTGATTTAATTCAGCTTTTTTCCTCTCTTTTAACAGTTGTGGGTGACCATTTTATGGAGGTGAGGTAACCTTTGAAAACTCTATTTTAATTCACTGAGGAAAAACAATTGGGTTGCACATGTGAAGCAGCAACAGGTAAATAATAGCGGAGCCACTGGTTTAGTCAAATCTGCCTCATTATCTGAATCAGACAGACAGAAATTTTAAGTCAAAACAAATGGTGCATGTATGGTGTATGGTGACTGACTGAGTCATTATAGAAAACAGTGTAATCAACAGGCATCATCCATTATCTCCCTCCCTTGCTGGCTGCCAATTTAATATGCTGTATTTTTATGCGTATGCTGTTGTGTCGTGTTTACCGGCTCTCTATTGTTTTGTAGATGCGGAATTGCACCGTTTGACTTTGGGCCTAAATTTTTGATACTTGTAAAAGGTTTTCATTTTGCTGCACAGACAGATTTCTCCACATGATGATATTGTAGTCCTTTCCATTTTTCAAACACATTGGAGATCTCAGAAAAGAAGTGCACAAATAATTGCATGGTTGATCAATGCCATTCATTTACCTGACTGGTTTTAATCTGCGCTCTCAAAGCACCCACTGAGCAGGTTAGAGCTGGCAGCTGCATTTACCGGGTGGGTCTGCTCGAGTCTCATTCACAGAGAGGATTGCTATGTTGATTAGCAATAATTAAAAAAAATGGATGCAAGTTAATGGCACTTACCAATGATGAAGTGATTTCTGCTCTTCTAAACTGAAATGAGGCAGGAAAGTTGTGTGCTACAGCCAGGACAGGATGTCAAGTGCTCCTATCTACTTGACTGGACATGAAGCATACCAGTTTTAACTTAATGTTTATCTTATATCACTGATTTCCACATTTTCACTTTGAAAGAAAAGTAAGAATGGAAAGAAACTGTCTTGCATCACCATTTTCCACAGTTTCCACTGTTGTAAGACAGTTTATTGCGTCCCGAATCCACAAATATATAATAACCATATCAAATGTGAGCAGAACCACACACTTCTTTGCTGATTACACTGGCACATGTTTTGTAATACATTTTCGACACCATTAGGGATCATTCAAGATCTGACTTAGATGCTACTAAGTTGCTCTGCGTGCACCAGGGATCACCTTGGCCTGCAAATACCTATTCAAATGCGTAAACTTACTTACCTTGCTTATATCCAAGTAATATTACTGATTTCATGTGCATGACAATCTACCTTAATATTTAAAAGGGACATTTGAAAATAATAAAAAGAAAGAAATCATTTCAACCAGGTCCTTGGCAAAGTAAACACTGGCAGTCTGCTCTTTTATTGTCTGTTGCAGTATTAAGATCCCTACAGCACATGGATCTTTTGATCAATATGCATTTAATTCCAGCCAGCATCGTCCAAGTAAATGGTAACAGACAGCACTATGGACTTTGTGCCTCGATGAGTTGTCACTGTTCAGTTTCATGTTATCATTAATATAATTATTGTTTAAGTTTCCCTGTGTCTTTCAGTGCACTACCACTCCTTTGTTGTATTCTCTACAATGATAAAAACTGTCCTATTATTTTCCTGTGTATTTCAATATCACATGATTTATCTATAAGTTACTGAAAGACATGGCCGACCTCTCCCATAAGATGCTGTCCTGTATTATACAACACATTAAATTTTAGGAAATAAAATCTATTGTGTCATGAAAACATATATACTTCCTATAGGCAGAAGATTTCTTTCCTTATCTAGCACCTTTAACTCGGATTTTTCTTACACATCGGAATTATCTTCACACTGTTGTGATCAGATTTCTGTTCATTAGCTCTCACTTTTCCTACCTTCAGCACTGTGACGGTGGACTCCTCTCCCTTGACTGACTTGTCTGATAGGATTTAGTCCCCTCTATGCTGATGAAATCTGGGCAGCTCAGCAGCTGTGATTCTATCCTGTCTCCTGGTGATATAGCACATCCCTCTGCCCTCAGTGTCCGTGCACCAACCAGTCAGTTTTCTCATTTTGCCACACAGACATACTGAATTAAAGCGAGGATGGAAGTGCTCATGAAATGTCAGAAACAGCGGCTCCATCATCATCATTAGTGGCTTAACAGGAATTTTAGGACTGAGTGAATTTAGGAAATAATAATAAAAATTAAAAAGCATGCACATTCCAAGTAAATATGGCACTGAATAGTGAATATCCTTTTCTGTCTATTTCTTTGAGTGAATTCAAAGAGGAGAAAAGAATATAGGCAAAGAGAAAGGATGCAAAAGAGGAGAATAAGATGATGGAAGAAAAATAGAAGGAATCATTATGCAAGCCACAATTTCCTGACCACAAGCAATTTCTGCACAACTGTATGACATGCATTGCAAAGTGTAAGGTGATAGATTTTTCATGGCAGCATTTCACTTTTTCTTCTCTGTTCCACTGCCACTTCCAGGGGTTGCAAACCAGCCTGACTCATTTTTTACGGTGCAAATCCCCCAAGGAAAGCCTGTGGTCTGCCTCTGGCTTATAGTGAAATGCCACCAGTAGTGAGTGCTACATCCTCACATTCAGCTTCCAGGCATTACAGTTACAAAGCCCAGCAAAGCATCCCAGAGGCTTGAGGTTGAGGAAATAATGTTACCAACTCACACTGCATTACTGCCCCCAGCACCAGCAAGTTACTGCAACGAGGGTGCAGTGTCATACAACAACATGAGTGCCAAGACAGTAAAGAGGCAGATGCAATTTAAGTTTAACGCCACATACCTTAAAAATATATTTCAACTTTTAAATGACACATTTTGATATATTTCCAGCCCTGCAGCTCTTGACTGGGTTCATGTAAATACAAACTGTCAAGGAGCTTTCTATGGTCGGGAAACCGTGCTGCTTTCCAGGGGGAATAGGAAACACAACTACTTTTATAATTCAAAACTCTGACTGTCCCTCGCTGATTAAATGTCACAACAATGATGTGACATTATTAAGCCCATTCAGAAATTGTGAAAAGAAAAGAAATCAGCTATCCCGAATTCAGTAGAGCTGTAATTGCTTTGGACTACAATATTATTTTGTAATACAAACATTTTAGTATTCTGAGCAGTTGACACTTATTTAATGGGACATACAGCGGAATAATTCTTTCAGTTTTAGCATATATTCAATGTTTTTTTTCACGTTTCATGCAAGATTTTACAAAACACTACAATTCCATATTTCTATGAATTCAAAACAATTAAGAATAGGTATGTATAATATAATCATGTCTACACAATTTGCACAAAAATGTGCTACATATTCATCTAAATGCAGGCTTTACTCACGCAAGTTTGTGACTTTCACATTATGCACATTACAGCAGCACTTGCCGTGTCCTGACAAGTTGACAAATGTCGGGGAAACACGCTGATTTAATGATGTGTTTTCTATCTAATTATTGCTGAGAGTCAAGAATTAGTTTAAAGGCCCTTCCTGATAATTTGTCAAACATGTGAAGGCCTTTACAAGAACTCACATGACCAGGATAATAACACTTGTCATGCAGACTTTGAGAAATTAAGCTTTCCAACATGAAATATTCATACTGAATAAATACAAGTCTTGATTTCAGTAGTCAAGTGTCAGGGAAGCTGCTCTAAAAGCAACATTTGTCACTCATAATGTCATTATTTTTTGTTAGAACGGCCTTTTCACTAACTTTGTGAGTGTACGTGATGGTTCAAAAGCAAAGTGAGAACAGGAAAAAAACCACTCTTCCATTTGCCTGCAAAGTGCCACTCCAGGGAGTTGGAGTGGAAATGAGCTAGTGCGTTACTCAGACCAGGTCAAATAGTTTGAGGTGATGAATCACTGCAACAGTTCAATTAATGAAGAGCTACAGAGAAGCTAGTCGAGACCAAATAGAGAATTGACTTTTAACTGAACAGACTCCCGCTCCTTCCCAAAAGGGATTTTTCTAGCAGACCTCCATTTTTTTTAATTACAAATGATGCAATTTTTAAAAGCTTGGTCGTCTGAAATTGAAACAAGCAGATAATATGCAGGTGTGTCTTTGTTGCTGCGTCTCCTTCTTTAGCCTTAGATTAGTAAGACCTCATCCACATAAAATTTGTGACATCTTCATAAAATGATAACTACCAGTACTTAAATATGACTAATTTGTGTAATTTACATTTACATTCTTCTTGTAAGTGTCAAGAGATTCACATTTACATTTTTATTGCTTTTGACTAGCGTGATCATTTAATAGTGAATCTCCAGTTGTTAAAAATATGGAGCCTGTTGCCACAGACAGGAATAAAATACAGTGCTCAAATTCAGATAGAGGGATATGCACCATGATCATGCTCACGACATGAGACATACTGCAGTGTATAGCACATACACAATGCTGACTCTAATATACACAAATAGAACCCAGAACCACCTTCAAGCACTGCAAAGGGAAGCCTTTCTCCCATGACCTTGGTGAGGTCACCAATGCCTGCATGCTTCCAGTCCCCTTCTCAGCACAAGTGATAATGTAGAGTCCATTGAAAATTACTCTGATGGGGGAAAAAACAACTGCTTTCTTTTAATGTTGCCTTAAAAAAATCATGCATGAACAGAAATCGTAATTACTAGCTTTTTGGGACAATAGAAAGTGACAAGTTATGCTTTGAAGTGTATTTTAAATCATAGCAGTGCCACTTTTGCAGGTTTATTTTGTTTAATGTCTCATTTGGGATTAATGACAAACCACACATCAGGTTTTTTTAAATATGAAAATATCATGTGTGTGTAATATCTGTTTTTTCACGAGGGACAACTAGATCTCAACTTGTGCAAGTGGTCTTGTACACAAAAATGCACAAATGAAAGGTAATTTAGATATTTAGCTTTGAGAAGAAACCTACTGAGTGACTCTGCTGAATGTCTTTTTTCACGTGATTAATGAGACACGTGATGCAAAAGATAAAAAGATAACATTAGAAAAGCAAAAACAACACCAACATCATATTATCATATGTGCTTAACATGTCTTCTGACTGACAAAAAATGCAAACAAGTCGAACATGTGACAAAGCATTTTCAATTAAAAGGCTCAATCCTGCTGGTATGTAGCGCTATTTCATTTTCTACAAAGTGCACAGATCCACTCTACAGAAATCATATGCATAATGGGGCAAAAACCATAACAGTGGTGAGGTGGTATTATGTAGTCAGCATTGTTCGATCATGGTGAGTAAGCTGTCAGGCTGAAAAAGCAGTCCCTGAATCCCATTAAGAGTGATGGTCTCTTGACGCCAGCGATTTTGTAATGCTAGAATAACTGTTCAGGCAGTCGGTGTGTTTTCCGCTGAAAGCTTTAAGCTGCAACATGTGTGCATGTCATACACAACATGTTTTAAATATTCACATTTTTTTTTTTTGTACACTGTAAACCAGCATCATCGTGCAGCTGAAAACGGCATAATTAGAGCACATGCATACACAATAGGAACATGTATATATTTATTTCTAAATTCTATACAACTTCCATAAGTAGCAGCCATATCGATGCCAGATGTTCCCTAGAGCTGCAACAGAATGGGCTCTGGCAGTTGGTCTAAATTCCCTCTCATCACATCTCCCCTCGCTCCTGCCTGCCTCCTCATTGACAGTCACGTCACATTCGAAACAATCCTCAGGCAATAATTGCCATAAACAAAAAAAAAAAGGGAAAAAAAAAGAAAAAAGCCCTGTTTATCTGGTCGGAACAGCAGTCGCAATGAATGCACGCTACCATGGGGAGTGAGGGGTAAAACGGGAAAGAATGAAACCTTGATATTCATACAAAAGAATGAAATCAATTTTAACCAAATACATATCTCCTTTTTCTCTCCCACTGTTTAGCTTCTTTGATGTTTCGGGTTAAAATAATGGTTCCCACACTTTTGAGTGTACAGGCGGCACAGTCAGTCTGCTTGATAATTATAGATTAGCTTGGCACTGGCATTATCAGTACCTGGGTAAGCTGTTTCCTAATTATGTGAGGAGAGATAGAAACCTTGTCTACACACCCAGTCTGTAAGAAGAGCTGCCTGTCTGGTAAGTGACGCTTATGTCCACAATGTGGCAATATTTTTATTTTTATCGCAAGGTACTAATTTGTCTAGGTAGCTACGTTAGTGCAGTAAATTAGACTCCACAAAATTATTAGCTGAAATGACAGCCTATGTGGTGTGAGCTAGTCTTGGTAATGGATAATTAGTGGATCATAGTGTCATGTTGCATTATAAATTCCTATTATGAACCACGACTGTACACCGGTCGCTACTTAATAAAGCTTAAATATGCTTCTTTAAGTTTCACAACAATTTAAAAAATTACTTATTTTTTATTAGGAGTACTCTGTTCCAACATAGTATCAACACTAGTACAGAGCTTATAAAGAAGTATTAACCATGACATAAGCAGTCTATTTTAAAGACACTTTTTCAGTCATACATTCATTGTTTCCACTATAGGCTAAAACCATTTATTCACAGCAGACTGCCAATACAGCTTTATGCACCACAGCACGCCTGGCCTCATGTTATTTCACATAAAAATGTTCCACACAGTGGGGTATACAGATTTAACTTTTTCATAAATGTATTTGTCCTCAGTATCAGTATAGTGTGCTAGAAATTTAGGGTTCATCCATGCATTAAATTTAATTATTCCATAGAAACATACTGGTAGTGCCAGAGAAGACATGTAAGGACAGTATTCATACTGCAGACTATTGTTTGGAAGGATTAAACAAAGACAAAAGAAAATAGGTAAACTGGGGGATAGGAACTTGTGAAACAATATTTATTACAGTCTTTATATTAAAAAAATACCCATTCATAATATTTATATTGAACACACACACATACACACACACACACAAGTAAAATCAATTATCAGGATATCCTATAAGTGCAAGCCTCTTATGGGGATTTAAAGACCCTTTAATGTTAATTTTATCTTTGGTCATTTAGTCATATTACAAAGGAATATTGCATTAAAGTAGACCGCTGATGCTGAACTAACAGAATGAACATTTTATGTGGAACCTTTATGGAATTGCACCACTACAAATAACATGCCAGTAGGTATCCAGAGTGGGAGCCAGGAGAGCCCTTAACATGAGAGGCGAAATTACATTTTTGTGACATTTATTTCCCTCTCCACTGTTGCACAACGCTCATTTGGTAGTGCCATGGGGCTTGTTGGCTTCCACGGTAGTGATGTTGCGTCCATTAGAAAAGACTTTCACTTTACTTGTCGAGAAAAAAGCCAGCTTGTCAAAGCCACAGTTGCGAATTGCTGGGTGTTTTAGGGACAAGCCTCTGAGGGTGGCCTGAAAGTGCACTTTATCACCCTGGGGAGTCAGAGAAAATCACTTAGTGGGACGATTGCTTTTCCCTTTTAGAGGAGGACTCCCGGACAGAGGTGGTGGAGGAAGAAGATGAGATTCCATGACACTCAGCTGACTTGCTGGGTCATAAGGACAATGTTTTTTGTTGTATTTTACACCTATGTTCCCATGATGGAAAATTTTAAGATACACTAAAACAGCTGAGAGCACAAAGTATCATAGCTTAATTGAGTTTGCGCACGCTTTGAAAATGCTCGTATCCGAGGACTAAGGATATCTGAAGTAGACCACACACTTTTCCCATCCCATTTCCCATGAAATGCATAGGAATATGAGAAAGCTGTCCCATATTTGCCAAATATCTAAATGCTCCTAGGCAACTGCATCTGATTTGGCGGCATCATTAGACCAAGCCCGTGTAATCCCCATGAAAGCACAAGAGACACAGGTCTGCAGAACCAGTCCCAGGGTCAGAGCACTGCTGTGGGGGCACTGGACTGCAAGACACTGATAAATGTCAGGAGACCGAAGCCCACCAGCCATCTGGCAGTCTGAAAACACTGATGGTGGAATGCCATCGATCTGTGTCACATCTACAAGCTTGGAGATGTGGAATACCACACAACGTTTCTTGTTTTGTTTTTAAACGGGGTCTTGGCCTCAGCGGAAATTTGAGACTGTAGTTGTTACAAACTAGTAATGTAAGTGTTGTACATCAATACTTCTTTTATAAATTACAAATGTCACAATTTTAAAAAATCTGTTTTATTTTAAGTAATACCATATGAAAAGCAACAACATCCAGTTGTCCTACTAGCAGGTTTTCTGCTATTTGTTCTGAGACTTTTCAGGGCAATGAGATGATCTAGGATTGCCAACTAAACGAAATTTTAAAAAACCTAATATTAAAATGTAATTTTAAAAGACAATTTATACAATTTTGGTATTATTATGAAGTTATACCTATCACTTTATACTAGAGCCCGGCAAGCAACATTTGAAAAGAATACATTGAGATCCTGCAAAGCTTTTGCAAAATCCTGAGTTACTCTTGCAAGTTCCTGCAGAAGTTTCAAATTGAGTTAATTGGCTGTAGCTTAGGAGGTAGCGCAAGTCATCTACTGATCAAAAGGGTTGGTGGTTCGATGCCTAGCTGCTTTAGTCTGCATGCCAAATGTCTTTGCACAGGGTACTAAGCACAAGTTGCTCATATGAATGCATGTGAATGTTAGATAGAAAGCACTTGAGCAAAAAAAGTGCTTTGGTGAATGAGGCATTTCGTATAAAGTGCTTTGAGTGCTCCAGATGAAGTAGAAAAGCACTACATAACAAAAAGTCAATTTACTGAGACCTTGGAAACAACCATAGCAGTGAAGAGAGTTGTACATTTTTATTTTGAACGTAAATGATGACATTAAGAGAAAAAAGCAGCGTTTGGCAGTATTTAAGTGAGAGACATCTGAAGGAAGTTCTTAGTGCACGGGGACACAGTCATCACAAGGCGATGTCAGTCTTGGTTGAATTCATTAACAACCAGCTGCAGTACTCTAGACTGCCTCACGGGTACCAATGGATCACTATGTATGATAAATGCAGAAAAAAAAGTCTAGTTTCTAATGTACTTACCCGATCTCCGTGTTGCACCACCTCCAAGCAACAGATAACTTTTCAAGTTCAAAACGTTTGCAATGTAGTTAATGAAACTACAGAGAATTAGCTTTTGTTTCATATTTTAGTTTACATTAAAGACTGCAGCAAATTTTTTCTTAGAATTAAGTAGGTATTGTTATTTTGTTAACTATAGCCATGTTGTTAAAACACAAGTAAGTTATAAAGTTTTTAAACAGTATTGACAGGGAGAGTTGGGAGAACTAACTAAATGAATCCACTAAATACTTAGTTTTTGGAAAGAAAGAAATCCTCGAGTCATGACTTGACACACCCTACGTGACGTAGCTTAGACTTGACTTGCAGTCACTGCTCATGTTGAATCATCTGTTTCTGTCTTAAGCCTTACCTGCAGTTTACTTTCTTATGTGTGAATTACAAAGACATTACTAACTTAGTGTAATGTCTGTTTTTATGAGGAAAAATAAGCCCTTTGTTCCTCATATTGGATCACTGTTATTGTGTGGCTGGATCATTTTGAGTCACAGAGGGAGAGAAGGCTTGGAAGGCAGAGAGGAAGACATTAGCTTCACAGCATGGGTGAGCGGACTGAAGGGAGAATTCAGAAGGAAAGAAAATATCTTTTTTTTACATGTATTTTTTGACTTTGTGACACATCCTCACAAATCACTTTATTGTTTTCAGTATTGCAGCAGATGAACGAATGCACAGTAATGTGTAGCTTTGTATCAGTTGTGTCAAACATAGTAAATTCATGCGCAACCTACTGGCTTTATATTCACTTAATATGACAGTGACAGCTTGCTTAGTGTCAACATTAAACGTATACGTTATGTCATTTAGATAGGAGAAAAGTGAATAATGTGTGCATGGTAGCAGGGCCTACAGTACTACGGTGTTTCATTGTTATTCTAAGACTTGTTAAAGCAAACAGCAGCCAGAAAATATTTCATTGTGGAATAACTTGATTGAGTATTTACATTCACTGTGGATATTTGTCACTGGTGGTGACATACTTTTAAATAAAAGAGCTTACCAAGAGTTTGTATTCTACCACCTCTACGACAATATATATGCAAATTGGACCTACATGATGATCACTTTTATTTTTATTTTTTACATTTTTTGACATTATATACAGAAAGTAGAAAAAGAAGAAATATCAGACATGTTAATAACAAAAATAATAATTTTCTAATCATTTGCAAAAGTAACATGGGTTACAAAGTATTTTCTTGAAGCTTGCCCTGTAAGTTCTACCTAGTTCAAAAAAAGTAAATTAATAAAATACTGCTGTTATGCAGATTAGACACATGCACCTGCTCACTGCTTTGTTTGAATTTCTTCATGTATATACATTGCAATCCTGATATGGTAAATAGTAAATAGTTTCATGGCCCTCTAGTACCACAAACACTTACTATTGAGAGAATGGCATGTGTTCCAGTACAAATCACAATGTGTCCCTGTCTGTAGTGTCCCAGTAAGCCAGTAAACAGTGTGACTCTGAGCTAGTATGCACAACACCAGCACCCAGAACCTGAAACAATAATGAGTGTTCATTGAAAAAAATTCTCCTCTATAGAAGAAAAAAACATTTTTCTGTCGATGTATGGCTTATTAGAAAAATCAGGGGGCAGGAATGTGCAGGGAAATAGCAGTCACACTTGGAATTCCATAAATAAAAGTCCCAGTCATTTTTTCCCCCAGGAGTAGTTGAAGCAGTTCCTGATTGAGTCATCAGTACCACTGTTGGCCCCTGCAGCACATACAGTGGGACTGACAAGGAATTTACATAAAACAAATGAATTAACAACAAAGGTTTGCCAGATAGCTGGGTGATCAAGGGCACTGAGACTAAACTCGAACTGAATACACAACAAAAACGAGCAATAACTATAAGAACAGAAGAAGCACGGAAAACCTGTGCATAAGTAGTAAAATCAAGCTTTACTAATCAATAAATAGCTAAAGTACAGCAAGTGAATATTCACCTTTTATTGATATTTCCCTATGCAACATGTTTTTTCAACATTGTAAGAAATCTGGTATTCTGGCCTACGAATAAAACATGTCATCAAGAGTAAACATCCTTTAAATCCAGTAATAAAAATAGAACCCAGTGCAACAACAGCTACTTACTTTACTTGGCAATAGCGAAAGCAAGAATATAACATTAGCTAGTCCTCCATTTTTACACAAATTACCTTTACCCAAATGTTTACATATACTTACACAATAAATTTGTTGAATAAAGGCATCATTTTTAGGGTTTGTTTTTGTACATTAACATAGTGGATCACAGTCAAGATGTGAATGAAGTGCAGAATTCCTGCTTTAATTTAAGAGGTTTTACAAAAAAGAAATCTAATCCCAATCTGGCCTTCTTGTTACTGAGTGTAACCAGTGGTTTGCACAATGTCGTAAACCCTCTGTATTTCCACTCATGAAGGTATCTCTTGATTGTATGACTTTAACTCCTTGAGAATGTTCTTGACTTGGTTTGATGTAAAGCTGTTTCCTAACCATTGAAATAACTCTGTCACCATGCACTTGGTTGTAGCTCAGGAGGTAAAGTCACCTACTTATCGGAAGGTAGCTGTTTGATCCCCTTCTGCTCCAGTCTGCATGCCAAATATCCTTGGGCAACATATAAACCCAAGTTGTTCTCCGGTGCATCGATCGGAGTATGAATGTGTGTGAATGTTAGATAGAAAGGACTTACATAGAAGGAGCATAGAAAAAAGTGCTTGTGTGAGTAGTGAATGAGGCAAGTTGTGTAAACGCTTTGAGTGCTCAGACAGAATAGAAAAGCTCTATAAGAACCAGTCCATTTACCATATGCATTTTGTCTTTTGCTTGCTGAGCTGGCCAGTGCATTTATTATTTTTAAGAATATATTAGATTGTTGATTTGGCCATTATTCAAGTTGTTACTATTAGATAGAGTTATTTTGGTTTTTCAGCCTACCAGCCTAGCTTTGACATCTACTGGACTGCATTTAAAATTGCAATGAAAAGCAAATATATGTAACCTGGTCATGGAACTGTTATCAGTCAATTGTCCAATTATACTGAGGCTCAGAAAATATGGCTGTAATTCCTTATCAGTTAATGTACCATTTTTATAAAAACCACTTTAAAATTTAGAATTCAAATTAGAGTGTGTAATATTTTCACTGCTAGATGCCAACAGATTGCAGTTAACTCAGTTCTGCAATCTTAACCCTCTCGCTTAAAGTGAATAACTCATAGGACACACATGTTTTAGTCAATTTAGTTGAGTTTAATTTTATTTTTATAGTGCCAAATAAAAACAACAAATCAAAAACATTGAAATTTAGTCTTTACCCCTTAATGGATGCAGCCATTTCGACTAGATGTGACTAGTTTTCTCCTGTCTGTGGAAGGGTGCCAGTCCACTGTTTATCTCACCTGTCAATGCTGGGTAAAAAGTGTCCGCATCTATTTACTCTGGAAGTTGTCTATAAAGTTTGTGAAAGGAGTCCAACCCGAGTCAATGAGTCAGAGAAGTTTACTGCAGACTGATAACATGGGAACTAAGGTGAGTTGTTATGGATATGGTGGGGAAACATGGTGGCTTCGACAAATTCATATTTATTTCTTATTGATTAATTATAAGTTTACGAGAACGAATCAGTTTGTTGTGAGGGTACCACTTTACAATAAGACTCCCCTTATAGATGGCTAATAAATAGTTTATAACTATGTTATTAATTATCTGTATATGCTTTATAACCCATTAATAATGGTTTATTATGCATTAGTTAAGGGTGAGAAAGAGAAAAACCTGACTGGTTTAGGGGAGTCTTATTGTAAAGTGGTGGGAGATTAATTACACAGAAATCTATGAGTAAAATATCATTTTTTAGTCGTATTGATTGTTTGATTTAAAATCCACTGTGGTGTAAAAAGACAAAATTACAAAAATTGTGTCTTCTGTAAAAGCCTTGGTTCGGTTTGGGTCATTCAGTGTACTGGCGCTTCAGTGCTTGTCAAAGAATAGTAAACTAGGTTAAGGTGACTACCTTGAATTAATGGCAAAGAAAACACTGCAAAAAACATTACCAAGCTCCCTCTATATGGCATGAGGCTGAAGTGGGCTAAGGATTTGTTTAATGGATTTTAAAAACAGTGTGAGCATTTGACTTCCAACTGTTAAGGCAGACCTGCAGAAAAAAACAACACTGGGAACATCTGTCTGTGGCTAATGTGTTACTGGGTTTAGAGTTTTCATGGGCATTCAAGGCAGTAGAAAAACAAAGCAAAATGCAAGCAGAATTCAAAACAAAGCAGGTGCCCCACGCAGTAGAAGCTGCACTCGCCAGAACTGGCTGTTTACCTCATTCAACACTGGCGTAAAGGATCATAAACTCGCCTGTTTAATGAACTTAACATGCTGCGTGTAGTTTAAAGATAGAAATGACATGGATCATCGTACATCATGTGGATCTATCCACTTTATTTTTAATAAAACGGAAGTTTTAGAAATCTCACCAGCTGAGATGTTGTTTTCACTTTATTATGTTAAGTTTTCTGAACTGCTTACTAATTTACAGTTAACTAAAGTGCAACCTCAACCCAATCATTTTACCTCGGATTACAGATATGCAAAGGTTAATAAATACTTTCCATCAACTGGTGACAAACATTATGATATAGGAGCATCAGGAACAGCTTGAACCACAGTGCCCTTGCAGCTCGGGTAGCTGCAACTGCTAAAAGTAGCAGCAAAGCACTTTTCTTTCTTTCTCTTAAGAGTCATTACATACAAGGATTAGAGGACAAATTCCAGGAAAAGCATTAGCAATTAGAAGTCCAGCAGCCGTCAAGGTATGTAATTATAGGCAATGTGTGTGATTAGGGTAAGAGGTTCAATAAATTACATTAACATACTTTTAAAATCACAAGGGAGAGTCTACAAAGATCCTAAAAGAGGCAGAATGCATGTATCGATTTCCTTTCCCCCAATGGAAATTTATTTGGTGGCTGCTGAGCAATGAGGGCCATTGCAGTACTCAATTTCCTGACACAAACAATTGTAACACTAAAGAGCAAGTGGGTGTGCTGCAGAAAATGTGACATGATTTTTTGTTTTGTTTTGTTTAAAGTTCCAGGCTTTTTGTCATCAGCAGCTGCTGTGTTATTTTTTAATTTTTCCAAAACATCTTCAATTCAAAATAGAATGTAATTTATTATTTTTTGCCACATTCGGCACAGAAAAAGTACAGAAAGAGACTGATTTTCTCTCATCTTGCTACCCAGTATGATCCTCTTCTTTTTTATTTGGATACTAAGATGAAGTGGCAAAATAACCTGCCATCTTGTTATGTGATTCTATATTTGCAGAGTGTTTAATCTACTGCCAGAGCAATCTCACTAATGAATCTGATGAAGTTTGTTGATAAAGTGAACACAACTTCCTGACAAGAGAATACTTATCCATGATAAGCAAAGTTGACTCCGTGTTTAGGCTCGGTTGAAGCGTACAGCTGAACAGCTCCAAACACTTCTTGATGTCAAGGTGTGTGCATGTGTGTGTATTGCACAGTTGCCTGGCAGAACCTGAAACGCAGCTGTTGGCTTTAATCGACTTTTCGGATAGGGAAGATTTTCCAGTCCAGGGACACACACCTTCAAATCGGCTCAGAAGCTTGTTGGCAGGACGGGGAGCCCCATCTCCATGGTCAAATGGCACCTTTCAACCTGTCTGCTGACGGGCTGGCTGGGAGGAGAGGCTCGGGGTCCAGGGGAAGAAACTGGCAGCATCGGCATGGCAGTCTTTTACGGTGGAAGAACGTAATTGCACAAGGCATCTCCAAACCCCACGGAACTGGCAGCTGTCCACACCTTTCCCTTGAGCAGGCTTAGAGGAGTACATCACTCGTATGAAAATCATGCTGGAAGCACAAACCGAGGGTTTTCAAAAACTTCACCTGAAGTTTGATTCTGTAAATGGTGTCTTTTTTTCCCTATATTGCCTGGCAGTGGAAATACTCTAATGAATATGTTTTACATCCCATTTTAATGGTGCATAACAATTAAAAACCTGCGTCAAGTTATTCAACTAATTATTTAGAGAAAGTAATGAGAGTTGCTTGCAAGTAGCCAGAAATAATCAGTAAATGTAAATGATTAAATTATGTAAATTAAGATATAGTTCACACAGATCCCTGTGAAACTAGAAATTCCTGTTCGTATGTGGAAGTTGGCACTAGATAGCTGAGTGCTTTTGTCCAGTATTTACAAGAAGCTTATTTTTCAGGGCAGTAATTCCATTTCGTTTTGCCATTTGGAATTTTTGATTGGATCTGAGTATTGCTTTCCCACCATAACGTCCTCGCTTGTCCAGCTGCTGTCTGTTATGTAGGCATTGGTGCTCTTGTTAACTGCTTGGAATAGCAGTTTAACTAGAGTGTCAGAGCCCGCAGCGAAACGGTTGCCATTCTTCAGGAGGAAGCATGTGGCACATGGCGCATCATTAAGAGGATGAGACCCTCAAGGTGATGTAGGCAATGTCCATGATACTTCTTAGCACAATCAATTCTACTTATGGAACCACTTACCTTCCAATGGCCCGTAATCTATTTTTAATATTTGCCAGATAAGTGCACTCACAGGCATTCTTCAAGGAAAGGCTGAATTTTTTAAATTAGTCACTTAAAAAAAGAAAAGAATGAGCGAGAGAGAGAGAGGTACAGTATGTTCTCTTAATGGCAGCAAATTGTTCCAAGAAACTACATGAATCCAAGGTCTTTGTATTTCTTTTCATTTTTCTCAAACTTGGGCTCATATTTTGATGACATGCAAGCTGGAAAATGGAATAGATAATATGAGGTATGAAAACACCAAAAATTGGAAATAACAATGCCACCCTCCACCTGATAATGGACCTCATATTTTGATGTCTAATGTGATGCCTTACCTAATTTAAGCTGGCATTTAACAGAAAAGGTTTTGTATTCAAATGTATTATTTTGATAGCAAGCACTGAAATTCTGTTTCATCCTCACATTATTACAACCACTGTTAATGGACCAACAAAAATGCCATTCATGTGTTACATGAGAGAAATCCCATTTTCCTGTTGTTAGAAAAAAGGCTGTAAATCATCAAACATCAGATGTATAGCTACGTTAGATGGGCATTGTTTTTAACAAACAGGTGTTAGAGTGTTCAAATCTATACACAGGAATCCAAACTAACATGCAATAACTGAGAGAAGTACTGCAAATATCAGTTAGAGGTACTGATTTTAGGCCTGTGTGACCCCATACAGAGGTAATGTGTGATTCAGATTTCTACGTGATTTTAATAATAGCATAAACTCAGAAGAACACATACTGTTTATTTTCTGTTGACTGAAAATAGATATCTTTTCAACTAACGTTAAATAAGTAATGCTAGCTGCCTTATTAAGCAGATTTCACCAGCCACAGTGGCGTCTGTAAAGTAATAATACTGATATGTAATTCATTTGTGTTGCAGTATATTATTTTGTACATACTAATAGAAATGTCAGCTAGCAAACTTGTGAAAGTGAGACGCAATGATCACCAAATGAACCAGACGATATGATGGAGTTCCTGAACACCTCGCTGCTCACTATTATCAGATGTGTTTGCCTCTCTCCTCCCTCTAATCAGAGCTCTTGACTGAGCGCAGATGTCATAATTATTAATCTGCGCCGACGAGCCACTGATGATTGATGAGAGGCACATCCTAATCAATGGCAAATGTATGATAAGTGTTTACTGTGAAGATTATGGCAGCAGTACCTCAGGTGGAGTGGCTTTTCTCCTCATTATCCCACCACCACATCACAAGCAAATAACTCACTGACACTTAGGCCTGATCTTTAATCAGGGATTATCTGGCACTTGACATTATTTTTGAGAATATGTTATTCTGCCATATGCTTTGAACCGCAGACAGGAAAACAAATGAGTTATTTCTTCCCCCACTGGCTTTGATAGAAATATTTCATCATGCACAAGTATTTTGGATGCCTGTAAGGCAGTGTTTTTCCAAGCTTGTGTGTTTATGGATGCAATTACACCCTTTTGAGTCCAGACTTTAATTGAGACTTTGTGTAATTTGGTTTTGGACTTTGCTGATAACAGAGCCTTCTGGTGCATTTTTCTGTCATGTTTAATATCCAATTTCAGCTTGAACCTTCATTTAGTTAGTTTCATGTTCACTAAATCTGGAAATCATATGGACTCAGTTCTGTGGAAAGGGAAAATGTAAGCACTGTTCCCACAAATCTCTGCAACAGCTTACAAAGTCTGACATTCCTAGCTAAGGGCTCAGTGCAGAAACCCACAAAGCACAAGCAATTGCTGGTTGAGAATGCAAATACCTTTGGTAACAACCAGCACTCAAGCTCGTCTGGACCTACTCAAGACCCTTTGAGGATGAAAGAAAAAGAGGTGGATGTTTGGGTGCGATTGTCTTGGTAAACCTTCCGCCATTCACTCCCCTGAGAGGATGGTTGAATCGAGACAGGAAGACTAGATGTCTGTGGGTTTCGGTGCATATCCTGGCACATTGACCTGCTCTTTGTTTAAGTCATAACAACAATGGCAGCAGGACAAAGTCTTATAATATCCACCAAACTGTCATAATTAAGCTGCACATCCGATGCCATTTCTACAGTCTTTTCTTCCGTATGCAACGTGGCTGGAATCTGAGTGATTTGGGATGTGGAAAGCTGCAAACGTGTATGCTTAAATGAATAACGAACAGCTCAACTTGTGACAAGCCTTTCTGTGAACTCATAGACAGTCACTTAGTTACATTGTTTTGTACAAAGAATCAAAGATTCTTTGAAAAATCTCTTTTTTTCTTGTCAGAATGGTTCATTTATTCATTTCAGTTTACCAAAATTAAGTCCCTACTTTTATTCAAATCCATATACCTCGCTTAATCTACAAGAATTCGAATTGCTTCTGATTGATGTACTGTTTTAAAGCACAAAAAAAAGCTTAGAAAACTATCATCAACTGTGCCTGCCTGTAGCAGAGTGGAATCCAATTACAGACAATCCTTAGATGGCAGTGTTCAACCATAGCAGAACAACAGGAAACAATATGAATAGTGTGTAAATAGAGAAAATGCAAGTTTTAACATACATAAATCAAGAAAGACGTGAAGGATTTTCCAGGGATGACCTTTTAATTAACGCATAATATTTAATTCTAAAACATTATGCTGTATAATATGAGCGTCTATTAACATTATAATACAGTGTGGTATACAATGACTCCTTTCTTACTGACATATACATATTACTGAGATTTATTTATAGTGCATTTTCAAAAGATCTAATTCATATTACACAAATTATAAAAACAATGCATTTCATGTTATAGGTACAAATGAAGCCCTTTTAATGGCCTCATTTAGATCCTTTTGCAATAAGAACAAACAGATCTAATGGCAGTTCACATCTTATGTATTCTCAGCCTTTATGAATGCAAAGTGCTGCTAGCAGAATTCCCTGGCTGGTAATTCTATAAGCTTGAGATTAAATTTGATTCCTTTTTATTATGTTTTCCCTGAGATGAGAGTACATGGACACAGTGGCACCGCTGGGATGCATCTATCAAATGAAGCTCTATGTTGGGAGACGGTGTGATCTGTTAACGTGCTCATAACATATTGTTTGGACTACAGCATTCCCAGTGGAACTGAAAGGAGGCTGTACAGCAGATTACACTCAAAGCTATAGTATCGGGGAGGTCCCTTAAAATTGACAGATGAATCAAGCATTCATCACCAAGTTTACAAGTGAAAATTGGCATATTGTGCAGCGCTATTGTATAAGTGATAAAGGCTGCCAAATCATCTAACTGATGTCAGCTGCGGCTGTGTCAAATAAAGCCGAAGAGTGATTCAGATAATGTTAGAGGACTGCAACAGCACAGTGATAGAGCACTCTTAAAAGCAACAACTAGAAGTCAAAGGGGACAGGATGACACCGAGGCATAAGAACAAATGTCAAAGCCTCACTGAGCAGCCTGAAGCAGGCTTGTAAAATCATATATAAATGGGACAGAGATATAAAATTCCCAGCATAATGCTTGAACATTTACATTTGGTATGCCAACTATGTAAGGGCTATATTCACATCTCCTGATAATAGTGAAACTGCCTGGAGCAGAGAACTACAATGAGCTAGTAGTAGAGAAATGTGCTGTAACTGATAACTGAGCAATATTGAAGGTGAGGCTCTCTGCTGGAATTCCTTTCACTGTAGAAAACCTTTGTTGGGTTCTGTGGTCCTCCCAGTGCAGAGAGAGCACCGGTATGTGTCACAGTGGGAGGCTTGAAACTTTCTGTAGAGACTATAAACAAGGAAGCAGAGAAAACAACAGACTACTGAGTAGATGCTCCTGTAGCTGTGTTCATGCACAGACAAATGAAAGGAAGAAGCAGGAATAACTTTCCCTCTGGTTGTGTTCCAGGGACTTGTAGGAATGATGCTAACAAGAAATAACACTGTTCTGGTGGATTGTGATATTTAAACACTTTACATTGATGTTAAGATGTCGTTTTTGACTACTGTCATCCATCCGAATGATGAACAAACATGACTACAGATGTGGATGGCACATTTTTGTGCGTGCATTTTCATCTGTTTTATACTGTAAAATGCTGTGAAACAGGAACTCATCCTAACAACCAGCTTAACTCAAGGTGTGTTGGCTGACTCACTGTTAAAGATTTGGCAGATGTACAGTACGATGCAAAAATTTTGAATCACCCATCATTTCTTTTTATTTTGCTTCCGAAAAGACTGATTTTTTAAAGTGCTCGTAATCATTCTCTCAAGTTTTTCTTTGGGCGTTTGCTGATTCTTAGTCCAGTTCTTGTACCCAACCATCCTAAGAGTAATTTCTTGCCTTTATTTTTCTTTGTCAAGCTACTTAAGAAACATTCCAGCATAAAAAGCACACAACTCAATGGATGTGATAGTATTGTGTCTACACATAAAACAGAACTTAGCAAAGATCCAGTTTTAGATTGTAGGCATTTTATTACTAGCAGTGTGTCACAAAACAAATAATCTGTCCTTAAGGAATAGGGAAAAAATCATCAAAGACCTGAAAAAAGGAAATGCATCTGGCCCTCCAATTGATCAATCTGTTGTTTGCTGAAGTCTCATTAGAAATGGAAGTGGATGGGTGGCTGTCAAGGAGCCAATCTTAAGGAAGGGAAACAGGAAGAAAAGGCGGAGGTATGCCAAATTACACAATAAATCAGTAGCAACAAGAGTGATGAACCCGAATTTTAAACTTGTGATTCAAATCATTGTCAGTAGGTACAGAGGAGGTCAGAAAAAAGGTACAGCAATGATTACCTAGCAACACCAGTAAAAGAGGTAAAATCTTGACACAGAATGAAACAAAAAGTAGCCGTCGTAGCCATTACAAGAAATCTTGCGTAACAGTTCAGTCATACCAAATGTTTATTTTCAATCTCATTACAACTGTACAAATTATGTTTTTGCATTATATAATGCATTTTCATGCATGTTTGCACGTTTTAATAAGTTTCCATTTTCCTGACCAAACATGAATAAATGTGGGGTGGATTGAGAGTTTTGCACTTTACTGTAGATGGACAAATGATTGTAAAACTCCTCATCCATAATGATTTCTTTTAAAAGCAAACATGTCACAGGCTAAATGATTTTCGCAAGGGGAGTTTGTTTTCAGTTTTCAAACTGAATAGCGATTCAGATTTAACATGTGCATAAATAAGAATTTCATCTAACTGAGTATTATGTGCGTTAAACATGCCTGGCCTATTTGGAATATCAGTGGAAGCAGGACAAGCTGACCCAATAAGCCAAATTGCTATTACATTAAAGTGGACAATGCCACCACAGAATGCAGTGAACACAATCTAAGCAGTAAGCATAAATATCTCATTTGACTTGATGCACCATCCACAAGCTCTGCTTCAATGGTGATTGCTACAGAGTCTTGGCAGAGGTAGAGAAGTCAAATAATTAGATCAGAGCACCACATATTCCATGGTCCATACACTTGTCTGTTATTCATGAGATGCTTTTTTTTGTGTGTGCATGGGTTGTTTGGCCCTATCAGGTTTTCAGCTGGCAGAGAGAGGATTTGGACGAGTACCATTAAAATATAAATATTTTATTTTAAAACCATTCATTCGGTTTTAAATATTATATACTGCATTATTCAAGCGAAATGTAATGCTCTGAGCCTGATTTTGGTAGGTTCATCATGCCTCGAAGCTTGTTCTGACTGCTGTGCACGAGCTTGGATATAAATGTACAACCTCACAACCAGGTGCAGGTAAGAGCACTCTTTAAGAGTACATCCTATACAAAGCAGTAACAGCAAAACCCGATGCTAATTATTTTGCACTTTTTTTACTTTCTCCTTACACAAATGTAATTTTAATACTCAATTTCTGAATGCATCTAACCTAGAGTAATAAATGACCTAAAAAAATATTCCCTGTTGCTAACATTATATTTTTGACACATGTTGGTATTCACATATGATTCCTTTCCAGCAGAGAATAAAGACAAATGTGAGCCTGTTGATGTTCCTATCTAGATGAAGGTGTTCCATAAATCATGCAGCATCGCCCTGGCTTGTTTCAGCTGTTCTATAATGGAGGAGTTCTTACAAGGCCCAATTAAAAGAACCCACACAGCTCAGATTGAGGGTTTAACATTTGAATTATTTAGCAAGTTGCATAAATATGAGTGTTTGCTATTTAACAAGGTGTAAGAACATGAATTATGAGCATCATTTCTTTTTCTCTCTCTGTGGGGGCTTGCTTATTTATAGTTATAGTCAAGGAACATCAAAAAATCAGGGGTATAAAATTGCTATTGATTTTATTTTGAGGTATCTTTGTTGCTAGGTTATTTAAAGAAATCCTAATCACAATTTATATTGTACATTTGTGTTACATGACTAGCTTTAGGTAATTGTTTTGATTTTAAGACCCACAAATGCATTTTTTTGTTGTTCGCTCACCTTGATCTCATCGCTGTTTTTTTTAGCTGCAAAACGCAGCTGTTTTCAGATTAGATGCTCTACAGCAGACAGCCAAGACAGATACCAGCTGGCTAAAAATAGGAAGGAAAAAGAAGTGCATGGCAAGAACCTCTTGCCATATATATATATGTATAGATGCAGCATGGAACACTGGAAAACTGCCTCCAGTATATTTGCTATCAGTAGCTGGTGGAGACCAAAATATGAGCATCAAGAACAGCACTAAAATTCCCCAGCTGGCCAAAATATGATGCCAAAATTGATGCTGATTGATGCTTAGGATCCCTGGGTTGGTTCCCAATGTTTTGTGTTTTTTGGACTTGAATCTATGTTGTATTGTGTTTTGTGAATGAGTCATTTCGTTAATTTAGTCAGTTCCCTTTCATGTCCAAGATTAGTGTCACCCGTGTGTGTCCTTCCCAGTGTCCCCAGTGTGCAGTCGATAATGTCTGTCTATGAATGTCAAGTTCGGCATCGCTCTCTCTGTCTGTCTCTGCATCGCCTGTGAAAAACTGATGTTACATTCAATTGCAAACTTTTTGTCAAAAACAAAGGAATCCAAGCCACTTACAATATGAATAATTGTCACAACTGTGTGGCAAGAAAAAGACTTTCATCACAAATCAACATTTGAATTTCAATGAAATTACTAATTCAAACTGAATTTTTACTAAATCAACACAAATTCCTCACTGTGCAATTTTGTTGTCCAGAGAGAAAAATCTATCTGAAAGCAAACTTTACAGCGTGTTTCATTTTCTCTTCACTAATCAGGTTATCCCGTTGACTCCTACACAGATGGTCCTTTGTGTACTCCACACAATGCCATCTTGCTTGTAAAATGTCAAGGGGAAGAATTTCCATCAGTCAAAGCACATTTAATCAACTTAACCAAGAGAATTTTGCTGCTGCTGCAGGTAAATAAACAACTTTATATTTATTCCAGTATCTTTTATAGTCACAAAATGCTGTGAAATAGTGTATGCTAATGTGGAAAAGGGAATCATCAATACTGAGCTCACATTCACCTCTGTAAAGTAAATAACATGAACCTGCAGTTTAGGCTCAAGAGCTGATAAGAGTGCAGAAATACGGAGAGTTTTGGAGAGTGATCCTTATCATTACCTGTGAGGTAGACAGTGCTGAGCATGGCAAGGTCACCAGCAAGTCAGAGTAAGGTCGTCAGCACCACGCCAGTCTGCCTGCTGCTCCTCGAGCCTGACCTTGTCAAAGTCAAGTGTTGAGTTGCTAATGCACCTTAACCCAGCGTGTGTAGCGCTAGAAGCCTTCACCATGGCTATATGGCCGGATGTAGCCGCTGGCATTAGAGATGAAGCTAGCACTCCTAATTGCCTCCGCGTGATTCCCAGGCTTGACCCATACTTGGCTGCCACTTCATCTCCCTTTCGTCTGTCTCTCACTCCTTTTTTCGCCAGAGCTACACCCATAGCGGGACAGCTGGCTCTCATCCAGGAGCATCAAAATATTGTCAGGACCACTCTCTGTGCTCCCGCTACCCTCGTCTCCAAATTAACCTTTAAATCAAAGAAGGAGTCCTCGCCTCTCCTCTCCTCCCCTGCTTCTCCCTCATCTTGTCCTCTGGGTGAATTAATAAAACCTTAATTTCCTCATTAGCCCTGTCAATTCATGCAGGGAGTAATAGGCACTACTTGGGGAAGTGCTCTCTTACATACAAAAATGTACCATTGACAATTAGCTTCCTGGGCGCTTTTAAGGGGGAGGGTGGTCTTTTGCTCTAAGAGCAAAGAGCATCTTTTGGCATACTTTATACTCATGTCTATATGTGTTCATTTGTCTGTTTGGGGGTTGTTCTGTGGTACAGTGCAGTCAGTGTTCTTACAGATTTGTTGTATTTTCCAGCAATTATAAGAGAAAGCTTCACGGCAGGATACTTTGACTCAGACTGGAGGACTATGTGAAAGTGCTCAACAGCGTTTCATCCTAACTGCATGTATTGTGTCTTGTGCATTGCACATAATACAGTACCATTGGTCTCAAATTCTTTCCCCACTAATTTGAAGTAATCATTAACATATAGAGTCAGACTGTTGCAGTGACAACAAGAAAAATAATGTCCTAAACTGGCACTATAGTCTGAACTCAACATCAGTAGGTCTATATTGGATTGTATGTGGCAGAAGCCAAAATCCAAACAGTTTTCTCTAACTTGAGTCTTACTGAGATGCTCCTTAACAAGTAACTTGATAAGCTGCGTGCATCATGTATTTAGGAGAGCTGGAGTTGTTCCCACCAATTACTGTTTCTTGGTTATATTCTGTTAACTGCACTTTGTATGAATATAACTGATAAATTAAAACTGTTTATAGCTTCCTTCATGGAAAGCATTGAACTGCATAGCTTGTGTTAACCTATACCAACAATCAAAGGAATCCGGTCTTTAAGTCTGTTGTCATTAGCTGAGTCTGGGCCCAAACTCCGCTTCAGGTCCCAAAGTCAAGCGATCACTGCGGCATCACTGAGAGTTAAAAACGGTCTAAATTCTTCCATCTGTAATAAAATGATCAGTGTGGCTGCTCTACCAGGTGTAACAATTAAGTTTAACATCCAGACATCCATGAAAACAGAATTTATAAAATTTAACAGAGTTAGAAGTTAGCAGGAAGTTAGCTCGCTAGTTTCCATCTAAATATAATATACCATGTTCTGACTGAGAGATTTCTGAAAGGAATTAAGACGTACAGCTCTGCTATCACTTCCGACATGCATGAAGACAGAAAAGTAAACAGCAGTGATGTTTGTAGGGTTACTGAAGTTGGGCTAGCTGGTATATAATGATGTGCTACGTGATTACTAGCAGCACATAAACATTGAAGCTGAAGGATGAACGCTAACTTTATTCCACTTCCATAAAAGTTAACGCGAGGGTTCCCGATGGTTAGGGACAAATGCAATCGCGTGGCAGGATGCTGTAAACGGACCAAACTTCAGTCAGGAGAACAAGTGAGATAATCCAGCCACAATACGAGGTTAGTCATTAATATATTGCTGCATGGGCTGGGCTGTAGTTACATCATAAGGTTTTAAAAACTGAGCTTTGAAATGAATAGTGGCAATAAAAACCGAGAGAGGCCGACAGTGATCACTGACTGTTTTTAGGGGCTTGTTGAGATTAAATAGAACAAGATACAAAGCATTAAAACATGTTAAGAACACAACAGCAGAGTAGTTTGGGCCCAGAAGCAGGATTCATCGCGTCATCACTTAAAGACCGGATTGTTATGATGAGCTTTAGAGGAAATACATTTCTTATTTGGCACATCTGATCTAATTTTCCATTTAATAAAGCCTGCAGACAACGATGAGCAGTAGCTAACATCTTTTAATAAAAACCCAAGCCTGAGTGAGAGAGCGGCCATCGAGGGGCGCTGACCAGCAGTCTCTCCCGATCCCGGCACAGCCCTGGGTTTAAATACAGCCCACAAAACAAAAGGCATTACACAGCTGTTGTTTACACCTTTGGTCTCCCCGAAGAAAGAGTTCACAATCCCTTATCACGTCTTACAGTGGCTGATCCCCTTGTCTCTTCCTCCCGTCCTCAAAGAGAAACAAAAGACTTCACCACCTGCGGATTCTTCCCCAACACTGGCACCAGGCTTCCTGTGTGAGTGCCCCCATTTCCCAAGATACAATCACCAGGCCCCCACCATCTGTTTAACTGCGTGAATAAAGTGTGAATCAGACATCTTAACCAGGTGACATAAAAGCGCTGTTACTAAGAGAATACATCAATATATAAATGAAAGAAATTCTAATACACCATTTTATTCTGTCTAAATGTCTAGCATCCTAAATATTAGGTTTTATGGGTATAACATTTGCTTGTGTATACGTACACATATGCTATATTACCAACTTAAGTAAACTAGTATAAGCACATAGTGTAAGTCTTCCTCTCCCGGAGAGCTTACGGTTCACTTATAAAATGACTGACAGGTCACATGTGACTCACTCAATTGTGAGCCACACAGTGAAAAAACAAAATATGCAGGAGTAACTTAGGCTGTTTAAACAGAGGTTGGTGGTTGGATGCTAAGCTAAAGGCCACATTTTTCTCCCCATTTTCTGAGTTGTTATTGTTTTTGAGAACTTTATGTTTATATAATGTATTTTTGACATTTGTCATGCCCTGCAGTGTAAAAGTCACAGGTTTCATGAAGCGTGACAAGTTTCTTTGGAGAAGCACTTAGCTTCAGGAGAAATGTATGCGTGCGAGAACACAGATTTCAGAGATATTTGTGTTTTTCTTTCTCTTGGTTTCATGTCCAAGTTAATGTTAAAAACAGTTTGTTTTAGATGCACCATATCCATAGTATTCCTGGTTGATGTCCACTCAAAACCCACTAATATGTCTCACTACTTGGACCAACATGACATACTGTTAGAATGGCGCTAGCTTATCAGGCCATTTTCAGTCTCTATTACATCCTTATCTACACTGACTGGGAGCTCATGAATCTGACTTTGTAACAATGTTACAGATATGACCACATTTGACCATAAACCACACGCAATTTGAAAGTCTGATGTTTTAAAGGAAAAAATATTATATAATTTAACAGTAAGTCACTGCTGTGGTATAGATCAGAAGCCAATCTGCTAATAAATCACTGGCAATCTGACATTAAATGTCAGAATTTGATGGCTCTTAAAAGAACATTGGCAAAAAGCATGCTTGATTAGCAAGACCCAGCAGAACTCTGTCAGAGTCATTTTTCCAGATAAATATATGATGTGACGGTTGACGTTTGTGATTTCGTGTGACTTGGGGACTCAGTTATGCAGTTGACGTTCAAAGCTGGCACACAAGGGGGAATGATGGGTAACTTGGCGCAGAGTACTGGCTAGAGGAGGGTGGCTGGTGGTGCTGAGGGAAGAGGCTCTTTGTTGGAGGGTGTTTTCTCGGGCTCAGCACAGCAGGACATCACAGGCTTGCACTGTCAACACATGCCTTTAATGTTGCAAGTCTCCAAAAGAAACATCAAAAGCCTCTATCCATCGCGTTGAGATTTATTTTATTTTTACCTTATCTTTTTAGAAATTATTAAGAGTGCTTGGGATTCATGAGAGATTTTTTGTAATAAATAGCTCCGTTTAGAAGTTCAAAGCCAAACTGTCAGGATGAAATGTCAGCATCTGTACAAATAAATTTAAAAAAATGTGTTTGTATTACAACACAAAAGAGCAAAGTAGTTTAGAGAACTGGTGAACAAAGGTACCATGAAAATAATAAATCAGTGAAAATAAATCAGTTGTCATCCTGATTTGGAAAGCATCCTGGACTGCATCTTAGCATACAAATTAAGTGATTATTATTATTATTACAGCATTTTCCTTCCCTGTTGCATTCATTTTCAGGTTTCAGTTGTGTTAGTAAGTCTGCATTTTCTAAGAAAAAATAATATTTTTATTCCTAACTGTAAAAAGCAGCATTTGGTAAGAAAAAAGAAAAAACAAAGTAAAAATTACAGTATTGTAAAAATTTTATTTACTTTATTTACTTATACGATTCAGTGTAATGAACTATGACGTGAACTTCTTGCCTCTTCTGACTAACATATGTTAGAATAAATTCTGTTGTGTTAGTTATCCGAGGTTTTCTCAAAGAAATTTCCCCATACAAGCAAATGTTAGAAAGGATGAATCAGTCTTTCCACTAATACACTTCAGTGCAGTCCTCTGTCTAATGGGCTACCCTGCAATACAAGAAAAAAAATCTTTAAGTCCATATATTCTAAATGGGTCATTAATCAGTAGAGCATGACTTCTAGCTCAGGGCATGTAGATGTTTTAGTATAATATCATGTATGCAGCCATTAAGTGCATACAAAGTTAGCAGTTATAAATAGGTCATCTAGAGGCAAGGTTTTCACCTATCAAATGGAGACATGGAACCAATCAAATCTGCAAGCTTTTATTTCAGCCACCAAGATCAATAGCTGCAAGCTAGAAACAAGGAGCCTCTATCTAAAATGAGAGCTTGTTGTTTTAACTTTGGCTACAGTCTCTGATTGCTGCCATTATTGCTCTAAAATGCACTGAGTGAAATGCTTGATGTGCAAAAATAACCAAGTGGGATGGATCTCAGAAAAAAAGGTTAAATTGATAATAAACAGGGTTCATTTCATGGCTTTAAATGTTGCTCACCTTGTCCTACTTTTTGAAAAGTCATCACCTAGACTTGCACTGTATGCGCTGTGCGCACATTTCTATTCGCACCTTTCATGGAAAGTTCCAAACACAAACTTGAACTAAATCCCAAAGTTTGTTGCTTGAAGTCAGTTGTTACCTCTATCTCACTTAATCCTCACATTTCCACTAACCTGAAAAATACAAAATGATATTTTCAAGGCAGAGCACTTTGAAAATGTTTAGCGCAGAAATACCTTTTGAGGTACAGGAGTCGAGTGCATATTCACCCCCCTCTACCTCTCCTTCCTCTCAGTGTTTCAAAGTTGTGATAAGATGTGACAATCTATCAGACTTCAGTGAGGGTTTTTTACCATCTATGCTGCAGCCCTTAGTTATCTTGGTGGCATTTTCCTTGCGATATAACAGAGAATCAATTATGAGTACACAGATATGCGAAAGGTTTAGTCGGCAAAAGATGCTTCTTGACAGTCTGATGATATGATGGCGGTAAATAAGCTCCATACGTTTTTTTTTTTCCTGAGCTAAAAATACTATTCCCTCGAGCAAACGGCTGCATGTTAAGATAAAGAGAGGCGAGCAGCCTTTAGAAAGGCACACAGAGTGTGGAATTACAGACGTGAGACAAAACAACAGTCATGATCGTAATGATGTTGGTGATGTCAACTTATCTAGGTTTGTTCTACTGTACTGTCTCAGTAATGTTTAGTCACAGATTTCATAGTCTCACAAGAACATACAATGAATACTGGTTTGTACTGACTTGGATACAGCATGTGCATATTTTATAATTACTGCCAAGAAAAAAGAGCCTTTGTTTTACAAATATTTGCAAACTATCAATTATTGCAACATAGATAACACTGAAAACTCACAGAATTAAAATCCCTTATCATTCTCCAATCAGTCTAAGAAATAGTTGATTTCACAGATAATGCAAAAAAAAAAAAGTTTTTTAAACATTCTTGATAACATATATGCAGATATGATGTTTTAAGGAGCATTTCCAGATACAAAGTGTAAAGCACAGATGTTAGATGAAGTCTAACATCTGTGATACACTTGATGATGAGACCATTTTTTTAAAGTTGACTTAAAATCACATGTGTATCGATTTGGGTTTCTTTGGTTTCTTACTCTTAAATGAGAGGCAATGGTTTAGTTAGTCAAAGATTTATGACGGAACCACACAGCAGTCTGGATTCTCTAAGAAAAGACCTCTGAGGCTTTACGGCTGCTGTTTATACAGTTCCAGTGAACTGCAAACACTTCAAACATCTCAGGAAAAAGGCATGTAAGAACTCCCAACAGGCTTTCTAATCAAATGTCACAAGACCTTCATGGAAACAGTGAAGCAATTCAGCCTATGGCTATGCCAGTGAAATGGCAAAAGCCAACACATCAAGAAGACTTTGTTTGTTTCCAAACCTCCTCAACCTTGTTGGCAGTAACAAGATGCCTCTTGCACTGGCCGTCGTGATGGATTGTTTGTTTGCCTGGGTTTGGTTTATTAAATATAATTGAACAATAATAGAATATTGATCCAGCAATAATAAAGTGATGTGTCAAACATTGTGCGAGTCAGCGGTTGCAGCAAAATGTCAATTCTGGCGAGAGAGAGAGAAAAAAACTGTTAAAAAAAACATTTTTAAACATTTTCGTTTTTTACAAGCTGCAAAGGTAAACTTACACTACAGCTACTGTATATAAAGGTGATTATGCTCTTTGGTGAGAGATGTGTGTTGGTTCATAAACACACTGCTGTCCCTGAAGACTTATTGATTGCGTGGTGTGTGGGGTCATCTTCTTTGCTTCCAGTTGGCAAAGCACTGCTTAGATGGTGACAGAGAGGATCTTAACTGAATAAAGACAGAAGCTTTACTTCAATTTCCTCTTTTTCTGTCTAGCTTTGACATGGAAATTCCTCAAACAGGAAGCTGTAGGATGTGGAGCCTTTTTTAAGTCGCCGCTGAGATTAATAGACAATGATTCCAGCTCCTCCTATGGGTGTAGAGGACAGGAGCACATTTATGCCACACTTGCATGCTCCTCTAGTTGCGTATACTGTGGCGATGACAAATGGGAAAGGACACACATTAGCTCTCAGCGTACCTCACGCAGCTTCCTACTCAGTAATGGATTCACCTTCGTGCCATCATCACCTTCTATTAGGCCCAGGACAGAATCAATAGTTTTCTAAATGCAGCTGAATCATTCATCATAAGAGGCCTTGTGCCATCCACCGCAGCTACCTCCTGCTACCTCTCCGACCTGCCTTACTTGTTTTGCCTCCTCACATAGAGTATTGATTACCCATTTATGCCAACACCAAAAGAGAAAAGCTTGATCAAACTGCGCAGAGATGCTATCACGTTAACAGATTTCAATACACATGAAAGCACAACGCATTAAATCCAATATGACCCTTGAAGTCTGGAGGAGGTAAGTTATAAATTTAAATTTCATGATATTGATGGTGATATGAGAAAAAAAAATAGGTGATATTATGGTGATATATTCAAAATGAGCTCTGGTAATAATAAATATAAGGAACCAACGTTTAGGAAATTAAATATAACAGAGAGAGAGATTTATTTAATATAAGCTTGATGTAGTTTCTAATGTAAACACACAAAATCAAACAGCTATCAGCTCAACTTGAGAGGTCAGCCTAATTCACAGAATGGGTCTCTCCACCACGAGAGTCTGCAGGCAGCACCAGCCGGGCCTGGCCTTTATTCTGCCAGCATTCTTCTGGGAGGCTGGGCACTGGCTGCGAGGACATGATTAATTGCTGCAATAAAGCTCATTATGGAGATTAAGTAGGAGTTACAGGAGCATTATTGATCACTGTCCTTTAAATAACCTTAAAGTTGCTTGTTTGTGCATGTTTGTATGACGCTGGTCAATGTAGAGGGCAAAATGGGAGGAGGAGATTCAATGCAATGTTGCCGCAAGACATTAACATATGACATAAAATCAGTCCTGGGTGATCTCGTGAAACGCGTTGGCATGCTTGCAGTGACACGGGGTCTTCACAAGTCACATTTCCTCTAGACTGCTGTCATATAGTCTCACACTTATCAGTGGAAAAGATCATACTTGACATAAGGAGACAACTGCCACCCACCCATACAAACACACCACTGCCAATCCAACCACATCTAAAAGAGACATATTCTGACCCTTTCAGGAACAAGAACATTTTAAATACAATTCCAAATAACATAAAACAAATTATTAATATAGTATGTTTCTGTTTCTGATGCCTTGCTGGCTTCAGTTGGGATTTGTTATAATGCATGTTTGCTCCATTTATCCTATATAACTACTTTCTGCTTTGTCATGGGTTTATAACAACCAATAAATCAGAACTGTTGCTCTTTGAATTCTATTTGAATCTATGCAAATTCATTTTTGGTTTTCTGCAGTGCTCCAGAACTACTGAATCATTTATTTTGTACACATGTACATAAACACAAACCTTTCTTTAACAGAAAAAAAATGGAAATGCCATCTTTTGTTACCTCAATCCTTTTTAAAAAATCCTCTTATCCTTCCTAGCTTCTGACACCACTTGCATTTGCAATAAACCCCTCAATCTCCTGTTGAAGTATAAATGCCTTGGTATTTTCAGAATATTGATCCAATGTTAACTCTTCTAGTATGAGTAGAATATAAAGGGTACTATTTTTTATATCTGTAACCTTGACTGTGACACTGTGTGACTAGTTTACCTGACTGGTAAACTGTAGACTAGAGTATTACAGAAATATACACAAGAGGACTTTCAACAGGGCTTTCCAGAGTTTGGCACTTACTAGGTCAATACTTTTCTTGTGGCCCACACATTTCTTTGTCTGAGTCATCTGCTAAAAAACCTGCTAGTGAGCAATGTATGATAATAAAAAGCTATGATCCACAACCAAGCTAATGAATATAATACACCTGGTTGTTTGTCTTTCACTTATCTTATAATTGACTTTTTATTTGTCAAGAATCTGGCCAAGGACAAGTGTAGGTGTAACTTAATATTAAAGTCGTATAAGACAGGGATATATGTCAGAATAGCTCTGCAATGTCTAATCTCAGGTATGAAACTGACACTGCTGTTCAGAAAAACAATAACAGAGACAAACAAACTGGGTCACTAATTAATCTTTGGTGAATAGCCACATTTATAGGGAAAAAAATCTTTTGAATGTCCCTTCCAAACGCTTTGTGCTTATAATGCAAAAAATACATAAATTCTGATGCTTTCTTGTGAAAATTCATCCATATCAGGACAAATCAGTTGGTCAAGCTTTAACACTCTCCATCAGCAATAAGTTGTCAAATGAGGCAGGCCAGGAGATCAGCACCTGCTCCTGCCATGCAGTTGACAGGTGTTAACCTGTCACTCATTCCTCAATTTGCCTCGCTACTCGCCACTGGCTTCACGTTTCCAGTGAGACCGACCTGAACGCACAGCTTTCCTCCAAGAAGGCAAAGCTCATTTAGAGTGATGACGACAGCAGCTAAGGTTTTGCGGCATTTGCTATGTTCGTCACGTCCGTGAATAAAAAGACCTATTCCTATCACGCTAATAATGCTGGGCTGCTCATGTCACGCTCAGCGCTGGCATGGGGGCGTTTTGTGCATGTCAGTGAGATAAGAGAATAGCAGGGTGCATGTTCACATGCCTTATCGGACTATGCCAGGAGAGGGTTTCGCCTGCTGTTTACAATGCTGCAACCTCAAAGACGCAAGTGCAAAATATGCATGTGATGCAGGTGGGTAAGAAAGGAGGAGAGAGGTGTGGGCTACAATAAGAAAATGTAATTTTCATAATTAAATTAGTCTTAATAAACTGCTTAACACTGAATATAGAATATAAATATATGTGATGAGGTCTAGAGTTTGAAAAATAAAATGGAATATTCCCAACGCTCTGTACACTCTGAACTCAAGAGCCACCACATTCGGAAAATAACAGGATATTTGCTATATGCGGGTATATAATCCTTGGATCAGGATAGTTTTTATACATCTACCCCTGACACTTTCCCTCATGATACTATGTGTTCTCTGCTCTAGGCAATGTAATGAAGTCAAAAAATAATTCCCTAAAGTCTTTAACATAACCTCTTACTGCAAAAGCCATACACCTGCAGCTGCTTATAAAGGAGTAATACCCCTGGCTCTACAGATAAGTCAAGGGCACAGAGTTAAACTCAGGCCTTATTCAGTGCTTCTACAAGCTCTCCAGTTCACTATCGGTAATCTACAGGTGAGTAAGCATGGGCTAGTAGACTGGAGTTTGGCAGACAGAGATAAGCAGATTCATTGACATGGGACACTTTGGCATCATTTCATTCCCAGACCTATTACACCTTATTGATCTCTGCTCCAGTTGCTTTCTAAATCCCACAACACAAATAAGGCAGCTGCTTTGACTCAGAAATTCTCGAAACCCAGCCTCGCCTCACTGCCAGACACTCGCTTCCAGCAAAAGGATCAGTCCAAACATAATTTTAAAGTATTTTAGGTTAGTAATTAAACTCCCCCTTGCGCTGTATCCTTATTAACTCGACTTTTGATCACCCGGTGGCTTGATATACAGAGTGGGCGGTTTCAGTAAGCATGCAAATTTGAATTTTGTCTTCCGTCTACAAATAAAATGTTGCAAAACATCAAGGAGTCTGATTCGTTTAATCTCTGAATCCTTGCTCATTTAGGTAGTTACGCACACACACACACACACACACATAAAACACAACATTAGGCAATGTTTGATTGATAAAAGGTGTGTGCTAAACATAAATGCCACCATCAGCTCTGAAAAAAATGAAAGGCTTTAACTTTTGAATAAACTTTTGATTTAACCAAAACACCAAACTACATCTTGCATGAAATTAAAACAATGGGGCTTGCACAGCTGAACAAATGGTAAATGGAGGGAGAAGAAAGGTAATAGCTGCCTTAAAGGCCCTTTGTCATCACAAGAAAATGACAGAGGAATGAAGAGAAAAACAGAACTATTCAGTGTGACAAACAGAGCCATGCAAACATCAGAGATGTGCAGATTAACAGGGAAAACAAATGGATGCTGGCAGATCACAGCATTAACCAACAAGTACGATTGTGAGGAATAAAAAGAGTGACAATACTTATTCTTACCTCACCAACATACAAGTGGAGGATCCGTGCAGAAACACTGTCAGCCTGCTGTCGGTGTCAATCTATTAGAATGGCCTTAGGTCACCTGTAATGATCAATTTACTCTTTAAAAAAGCCAAAAAAATCCATGTTTTCTATTATAGCAAGTGTTCAGTTATTAAAATATGTATTTCAAAAAGTATATACAAAAGTATATTTGTAATTACACATAACAAAAATGTAAATCAATAAGTTTTCAGTCAGTAACACATTTAGTTACGCTCTTGCTTATTTTAGCCTAACTGCCCGCAGTACTCCTCCCCCTAGTGGTGTAAACCTTCACATCATTTTAAATAGTTCCACACAATATTCCTACTATATTAATGGTCAATAGTATAATTTTCAGTCAGTGTCCTCTGTTCTAGACCTGCTGTTCTGGCATTTAATATTACTTGCAATATAAAGTGGAGTGGATGCTCACACACTCACACAATCCATTTCATATTACATGACCTATTTCTCTCAGAGGTAATTGTAAACATGACTGCTAGCATCTCATCAGGCTTTTCAAACTTTATTCATGCCAGACTGGACTGGAGTTGGTTTTATAATTTTGGACTCGAGCCATTTTAAATCTTAAAAGCTCCACAAATCTACACAGGTGTCTTTAGTTATTTTCGTCAATTAGACTTCATTTGCAAGTTGAAGATAGATGGATAACTGATTTGCGATACATGAGAACAACACAGTGTCCAAATGAAAATGTTATATGTAATTTTTGCTGGCCTAAGGCAAGTACAGACTGAGATTTCAGCAATCATTGGGCCATGGTACAAAATTAAGTGTCAGGCTATGTCTTCTTGGCACAGTCGTAATAACAGCTGGAGGACATATCATAAAACGAATCCTTCTGCTGCCACAGATCCTAAAATTTTCAACAAATAATTGTTGAAGTGATCGGCAGGCAATGTCAAATGGCATGTATGATGATATAAGTTATACCACGACCCACTTAGTGAATAAGTCATGTTAAATTTCTTATACTGTCAGAATCTGGTCCCAGGCTGCCTTGGTTCACAAAACCATTATAAAGTGGAGGTGTCATACAATGCAACAGAGCACCACTGTTCGGGATCTGGGATCAAAGGCATTCATTATTCTTTGAAACTAGGCAACTTTTGTCTGGCAAAGCCTGAAATTGCAACAAAGTTATTATAAGGGCGAAGGAGATCTGAATAAAGCACAATGGGTCATACCTATCTACACTTATTGAATGTCACCAGCTGTGACTGGTACTCCGCTGTCTAGCTAAGGTAGCATTTCCTCTGCAGCCTGGCAATGTTACAGTGTTCGCTCCAGACTTCTTTGTTTAAAGAGGAAACAGTGATTAACCAAGACTTGTTAAAGACGCTACTTGGACACATTTTGTCAAAGTCTACATCTAAACTGGGGTTTTGGATATTTGTGTTAAAATTCGGTTAGCCCAAATTTTCTCCTAAGGTGGAATGAAATAGCTTACCTTCACCTCGCCAAGGTAAGTAGAGCCGTTTTTTAAACAGTCTGGTAACATTCTGTATTTATGTATTAGTTGCTCGTTTTGCTGTCCAGACGCTTTCCGACATCTCTGAGCTAATATTAGCTAGCTACTAGTGGCTGCAGGTATTTTAAGGGCTGTTTTGTAGTCACTTTTTAGTTTGGTTAGTGCTGCATGGTAATGCTTACATCTTATTGACTGCTGCGGTTTGATAGTTTGGGTTTTGTTGGAGTTCTGAACTAGCTTTGTTTTTGGTACTGCAGTATTCCTGTATGATTCACAACACTACGCAATGTTGGAAAAGTCAATTCAGTTTCATTTATTTATTTATGTAGCACTAAATCACAACAAAAAAGTAAGGGCCCTACAATAGAGACACAACGTAAGTTATATGCTGATACTGGGAGATATGAATAATATCCAGAATAATAACATTTATTTTGGACTCAAACTAGATTCTTCTCTTAGTCCTTGGTTGTGTGTGTCTCTGGTAGAGGGTAATGTTAAAATTTGGGTTTTGGAAGAATGTGCTGGTTTGTCTAGAGAGGTATACTATGCTTGCCTTTCTTTGTGTTAGCTGGCTTGACAAAACCTAAATCCCCAATCAACCCTAGCTTTCTGCTTCAGACTCTGTACATGCTCACATAAAAGGAGGTGTTTCACACATCATATAACTCTTCTTCTGTACAAAGTGATCTCTGTGATTGCAGCCATCTCCAATCAGAGACAGATGATTAGATAAAATGGTGACTAGAAATCTATAAAGAACAAAAATATAACAATAAAAAGAAATTAAGAAATTAATGCTGCAGAAAATTGTTAATCATGGGATTTAACATTTTAATTTGAGTTAATATATTTATTTTAACAATGAGTATGCCCTTGTACAGCTCAGAAACTTTAAACTGTATATAGACTACTATCTCAGTCTAATAAAGGAGTAGAAATCACTTTAGTTTGCCACCAGATCAAAAAGAAATTCATTTTATTGATTAAACAGGTCGTCTTGGTGTGTGTTCTGTGTCTTAGTGACTGCAGTTCAAATAGTGTTCGTAGCAGATTAGAATCAAGCATAAAAACATTTCAACATTTCCTGCATCACTAACTCAGTACATGCAAATTCAAGTGATAATATGATGCACAGTTTGCAGCTTTACAGCTGGGCTTCATTCAGTGGTGTTAGCAAGGTACAGTTTAACAGGTTGTGCATATGAAATCATTACCTCAGGAGAGAATCTATATTTCACTTAAAACATGCTGAAAATAAAGAATCAGTGGTAAACGTGGTGCTTCCGGCCAATTTTAAGCCGAAACCCTGAACATAATCTGCTCCCAACCAGGTTATGTGTTTAGCATAAGTTACCATGGTGATTTAGCCAGTTAAAAAGTGAGCTGCTTTCACGGCACTGAAATTTCTGACTTTGAGCTCCACGCACCTCTCAGACCCATTAATCTCACTTTGTCGTGCACCCCTTGAAATGTCCACAAATTGAGTTTATCTGTTTAAGACAATGACAGCTCCTTCCAAAACATTTGTTGAGACATCAGGGATCACTGCTTCGCTTTAGCAAAATAAGTGTTTGCTTTTTGTGTGCTTCGTTGCTGTTCTTGAGGCTCTTGTATCAGGTGGTCGTAATTTGCATAAATTTCCATATGGATTGCTATGAATTTTGGATTGCTCTCCTGGAATAGTTGATCTTATTTTGCTTAGTTCCTAGTTTTGTGGAAAGTAGTCTTTGAATCGTATAGATTAAACTCACTTTGTGCATTAAGCCTCGGATTAATGTTTGTGTTCTGTGAAATTTGCTGATGGCTTGCTGCATATAAGACTTTTGCAGAAAACTGGCTCTTGTGCTATTTCTAGACTGCTAATTTAATTATCCTGCTCTATGGCAAATATTGAGTGCTGGCATATGATATACAGTAACAAGTCTTAAATGTCATTATTAGGCAGGTATAAAAATCAAGCAGTCTATCCTGAAATTAAAAAAAACATGGACTGAATATAACATACTTTGAATTTGACTATATTCAAATCTGATCAATATACAAAATTACATAGGCTTCACTTTCATTACGCTTTCACATTTTAAACTTGGCCAAAATTGGCTCCTTCACTGCTGAACATAATTACATTTAAAATGGGCAGTTTATTATCGCTTTCGTTTAAAATATAGCAAAGATTTTCTAATGAAGTACCACAGTACCTGCGTGTCAGGAAAGATATCATTTTTTCATGTGGACCTGCTGCAATAATACATTAGGGCCTTTTTGTCTGACAGTCAGAAAACGCTGTGATAGATGATTTCTATGTATTTTCAGCAGAAAGAAAGGAAAATGGCCCAAAGCATTACCATATATTACTTTATTTAGTTTAGTTTTAGACTTAATTATAACCATTTTCCCCCACTGTGCCTGGAATAAATGCAAAGAGGCACAAATCAATGTTTAGAGGAATGCTCCCTAACTGATGATGATCCATAATCACATTTGGGCCTCTGTGTTATCCAGTTCGACACGTTCCTCTCCACTTGCACTCCTCTCACTCAAACTGTTATCAGTCAAAAGCCCGACAGCGGCTCTCTGTTTCTCGGCCTTGTACGTGTCTTTGTCAGTCCACGTCTCAGCATTCGGACAAGCCGCTATCGGAAGAGGTTGCTTCCTAGCCATTACTTCCACCTGTGTGACAACAGCCGGCGTTATCTTCTGTAGTGATGTGAGCCCGTAGCTGAGTTGCTGATTAATAGACACGGGGTCACGTCACCTCCCTCTCTCCCTGTCTGTCTCTCGCTTTTTCTTCTCTCTCCCACTGTCTCATTCACTCCGTTTGTCACCATGTGAATGAGATTGGAGCAGGCAAGTTGAACCAGTCACAGACAAAATTAGTGTTACAAGAACAAGGTCATTTGTAGGTGATAAACATTAAGTGTGAATAAATGTTTTTAAAACTGCTCTCTCTTGGGAACTCAGACACACAAACACACACCGAAAGACGCACATGCACGCCTACACGCACACATACACACAGTTTTTTCCTCTGTTTTTAATTAAAAGCCTGAGTGACAACGTGGCCTATTTCTTCCGTGGCACTTTCAAATTGAGAGAGAGAGATAAGACTTGTATTTAGGGGGCCTTATCATACTCATCTATTTACTGCCGGTAATTTTTCTTTTCTTGCCTTACAAGAAAAGTGCAGCCAGAAAAATCCTCCTCTATCCTCTAGGTTTCAAATCTCAAAAGCAAAACTATGTGTCTTTCTGGCGTTCTAAATCCTCCTTCTGCCCCTGGAACATGGAGTACAAGAGTGAGAAATGGAGACAATGGATTTTGCCCGTGTCCTAATGCGCTTTCCATCTAAGCTGTTATATTGAGTCAATATCCTACCAGCCCGATGAATGATTAACATGGCTGTTTTTGCAGTGTGCTCTGGTTCTGGGGTGTTTACTCCACAGTAGGGCCAGGTCTGATGTCTAAACATTGTCATTTCTGAGCCCAGATCCACGCAGGATGCATAATGACAGACCAACATTAAAGCCTCTACAGCACCAAAGAATCTGTTTCTCCTCGGTCTATTTTTGCATCCCAGTAAGGAGTCACTTGATCCTACCTCCTTCCTGACAGTTCAGCAACTGGATATCATTTTGTGTCTGCCTGTAAGATTAGCATAAAAGTAAAAGGGAAAGCATTTTACTCTGAGAACCAACTGGAGATATGACAAGCTCTGAAACATTTATGCTTGGCTTTGATTTGTTTGGCCTGGTTTGTGTCTGGTATGTCTGAAGGCAAGGCTTAATCAAAAGAAATGTACCCATATTGCTCTGGAATATATTATGTAATGCCATTCATACAGTGCAGCGGATGACTGAAGTGCATTTGTAAGCAAATGAGCTGCATTGTTTGTGGCTTTAACCTTGACAAAGGCAACCTGTGATAATAAAGCATTTGTCAGAAAGCCAGCCCCACTCTGAGCTGCTTCTCCCTCTTAATGTGAGATGTGGTTGTGTCGTCGCCGCTAACATTCAGTCTTCGTTCACGATGAACGGTTGCACAGCCAGACTCGTACAAGGTAACATGTAGCAGACTTGTCATAGTATGGCAATTCAAGTGAAATTTAAGTTTCTGAAAGACCTTCATATTTTTGCTGTTTCTTGGCCCATCAAACTCTCACATTGCTTAAGCAGGTTTGTTAGTTAGACTGTCTGTATGTCAGCAGGATGACAGAACAAAGCTGAGTTATTGTGTATTTGTATATAGAGCAAACATCTTGACCACTTTCTTTGTATTTTGACTTTGCTGTTTGGGTGCATTTTTCCTTCTTCTTCTTCATATTCTTCTTTCGGCTGCTCCCATCAGGAGTCGCCACAGCAGATCATCTGCCTCCATCTTGCCCTACTCCCAGCATCCTCTTCTGCACCAACTCTCTGCGTGACCTCCTTCACTACATTATAAATGCTCTCTGTGGTCTTCCACTTTTCCTTCTGCCCCGCAGCTCCATCTTCAACATCCTTTGTCCACTGTATCCAGAATCCCTCCTCTGGACATGTACAAACCATTTAAACCTTGCTTCTCTAACTTTGTTACTAAATCACTTAACCTGAGGTGTCCCTCTGATATTCTCATTGCTCTCAGTTCTCATTTCTGACCTCCCGGTCACTCAAGATGAAAATCTTAACATCTTCAAATCTGCCTGCAGCTTTTTACATTTTTTTAAAATTTATTTATTTTTTTGTTATAGACAAATTCATTCAGTTTGACGGTTGCACATAATGTCACAAATAAAGATGAGTAAGATTGTATTTTGCTAACCTTAATCCCTGTTTTAAACTGCATTGTGATTACATGGTACATTTCATTTTGGATAACATGTAATTTCTCCTTCCCCATTTATGATTGGAGCTGAATTTTGTTACTGTCAAAAATGGCAGTTTTTACCCAAAGAAAAAACATTATGATCTGGGACGAATTGACAGTAACATGAAACTTGTGTCTGTTGTCTGGTGCATCGATGCAAGCTGGCATTGGTGTCAAGCAGGGACAACGATGCATCATTGTTCAACATTTTTTCATAATGCTAAAGATATTTACTGTGTCTTTTAGTAGTTCAACAACACCAAGGAACAATGGATAAGAGAACTGTATAACCTTTGCTGTGGCAGAATCCAAATCTCAAAGTTTTAAGTTAATCTTTTAAATCTTTTTTAGGCTGGGTCATATTTCTGAATCAGATTTTGGATCATTTGGAGCAAATGCTGTTTTTGATTATGTCCAGACTTTGCAGGTAGATTTGACAGATACATTTAAAGAGCCTGTATATCATCTGGAAAACCAATTTTTTTAAGACATTTCAGATTGTTTCTACAGCTTGTGAAAATTACCTGACTCTGGCTGCATTATGCAGTAAAATCACATTATAGAGTTCCAGATATTTAGAATAAGTATTTTTAAAATGTATTCTACATTTGGAGGATGATTCAAACTTGAACATTGACTGATTAAATGCAGGTGAATAAATACATAATTATCTGGCAAATGTTTTAGATGCACAAATCATGACCTTTTACTGTTAACTGTCTAAATGAACAGTGCTGATATCGAGGAACTGATGAACTAATGAATTAACTAATGAAAGAGTTGAGGTACAAAGGGAGTATGTACAAATATGAACAATAAATAAAATACACTTATAAGAAGTGCAGTTTCACAATTTTGAATGGAATACAACCCAGCAATGTAATTTTAGACTGTCTTGATAAATATGCATTGTATTTACCATTGTTAAATGATATGAATGAACGACATGTATAGCTAATCACAATTAAAATGAAAAGATGAAATATATAAAAAAGATACAATTCAAAGTAATATGTGAGTCTTTTTGTAATCACCCCCATTTACTAACCACACCTTTTTTCTTAGTTTCCCTGTCTATCTATATTCTTTGAATTGGAGATCTTAGCTTAGTTATAGCCTCCTGTACTATACCACTGTGTCCTTGAGGTTCTGTCCATTTCTCCTCCCTTCCTGCCATTTCCTTGCTCCCTCACCCATTCCCCCCTCCTCACAGTGGGAAGATTTTCTAATATCCATTACTTCCACCAGGGTCAGTGCAATCCCACTGGGTCCGCCAAAGACTTGGCAGGTGCCGATAAGGGCCTTGCTCCAGACACTGTAATAACTTAACAAATCCCTCCATGACCCAGAATCCCCTTCACCAGCATGGCATCCCACTATTTTCCATAAAACTATTAAAATCTACCTGGTGTCATATTGGGAGAGGCGACCGTGGGGTTGCAGTGCACTCTATGCCTTGCACATCTCAAAGCTTTCCTGTTAATACATAAAACCCAACAATAAACTATAAATAGAAAGGGACAGCATTACCATTCAAAACCTGCTGTCAGCATGTTGTTGGGACTGAGTTGGTTCATGGACTTCGTGAATAGCTTGTCAGAATATCTCTGGTTTAACCAGGCATTTAAGGCATGCAGTTTAAATTGCGGTCTGTCTTTCATACCTAAATGTTTTTTCATCCATTACTTCGCTCTATATTGCGTTCCCCTCGCACACATTAGGTCATTTTGGCCAGGCCTCCTGGAGCTCTTATCCGATAATGATACCTGCTTCAGTGGGTATCAAGCCACAGCTCCACCCATTTCGTTTTCCCCCCTCCTCACACCTAGCTTTCAACCTGTCAATCATGCTTTAGCCGCATTCAAGTGGCAATAGTGTTAATGATTCATTTCCCTTGTAATCCCTGCTCAGGCTGATAAGCTCATGACGGCTGCCGTTATTTGTGGCTGTTTTCCATTGTTTGCAGTGTTAAATTAAGCCTCAACAATCCATCCGCTGAGCCTCTGTGAGCAGAAGAAAAACCCATAGGCACGAGCTGCTCTAATAGATTAACTAGCCATACTGCACAAAGAAGGTGAAAACATCTGTCTGTTATCAGTACTGTTTCTTCATGTGAGTCTTTTACTCAGTTGAACGAAAAGAGTCAATGCCTGTAATTTATTTCTGAAGTTAATTCAGAAACAAAAAAACAAAATCCATATCTTTCTGACGTTAAATTTTGTACCATCATTCAGTGAAGCTTTGATTTATATGTATTTTTAAAGGTCCTATGATTTACCCTCTTGAAAATGTAATGTTTCAAAATGTAATTTCAGACTGTCAATATATATTGACAAACCCTTAGAAACGATACTGGATATGCTCCTGCACCTGCCCTTTAAAGGACGAGATCTATGAAGCAGGCATTAGAAGTTCTGATCTCATCTGACATCATCTGGTACTTCTGTCTCTCTTACTTATTTAATATAACCAAAACTCTCTGTATGGTGATTGTTCTTAATATTTGTGAATAGTGTATTCACTGGAAAATACTATATTTGCCAATTAAGCTATATGCCAGTTTAACTGAAAATTTGCATACATTGAAATACATAAATATGAGAATATAGAGTAGGATAGAAGCAAACACATGTAAAAGGGTCCCAGTCCTAAAAGTGCCCAAAATTCATCATTGTCTTACACGAAGTAAGCATTTCATTTCCATGTGGCTCTCTCCCGGGTGCTTGCAGTTAAGAATACTAATAATGAGAGAGAGTTTTTATCCATGCTATATGCTAACAGGATCCCCCCCTTTGTGCTGGGGTCATGGCCACCAAAGGAAATCCACTGGGTCTTCTATTCTTCAGGTGACTGAATACATGATAGGGTCAGTGTGATTATTTTTTAAAGTACTTTCACCCCTGTAGTTACAGTCAGACAGCCATCTCTGACACTATTACTGGAGCTGGTATGTTACATTCACAAAAGACTCCAAATTCTATGGATTGTAGGTTGTACCTTACAATATAAAGCGCCTTGAGGCAACTGTTGCTGTGATTTGGTGCTGTATAAATAAAATTAATAATTGGATTGAATTGAATTCTAAAAAACACAAAAGCAGAAATGTTTCCTGGTAGAACACAGGGGTTATGGTTATGAATCAAAGTCACACAATAACGTAAACTAACCAAATCAAAATTCTAATTGGCTTGTAAAGCTCGTGGGCCTCATAGTCATCAGGTGCCTATAAGAAGGCCAAATTTCTCAAAACACTATAAAAAATAATTTTCATTGTACAGGACTTTTAACTATTTGTGCAATGTATTCTTTATTTGATCTCAAAGCTGAATGCTGGTTTTAGAGCTTAATTATTTGCCCATAACTTATATGCATGAGTAAATGCAAAATTTTAAATATTCAGTTAAAGTAGCCTACTTTTTCCTTTCCACTATCTGAACGTGCTTGGTAATAGGAGCTTGTTTGATTGGTTTTCTCCAGAATGGTATAGGGTCTTTATCTTACAGTATAAAATGCCTTGAGGTGACCTGAATTGAATTGAATTAGAAAATAATTATAGTATCTAGAAACTGCTAAATACTGATGATGCCCAAAAACATGATTACGTCATCTTCAGTCATTTTTCAAAATCTTCTGAAATAAGATTTATGCTGAATAAAGTGTGACTGCTGGTTAACAAAATATGCATTCAGGTTGGATTTCATCTCAACCAAACATGTTTTTAAATGGCAAAACAAACCTCTGCTTGCCTGACTTGAGAAAGTGATTCAAATTGAATCTCTAGTATTCTAATCATCACATTGTGCCTGTCAGAGCAAGGTGAACAACGGCCCCCTCATAAAGACATCAAGCTAAACATCAGTGAAGCGCGCCATGGGTAATAACAAGTTTCATGAAGCCATAAATCTGCCTAATCTAATGATTTGGCTCACCTGCTGCACTACTTTGATGTGTCATGTGCCCACTTGTCATTTCAAGGAGATGTGTCGGCTTGATGTCAGTGGCCTCCCTCAACTGGACAGATTTATTTTTGTGTATGACTGGACGTCTTTCTGATTTTTAATGTGCGATGCAGAGAAGTGGAAATTCTCAAAGTTAAGTCATCGTCATGGTCCTGGGTTTTGTGTCATTTTGGAGTTGGGAATTTTTAATCAGAATTTGGGATTCTGTTTTTGAATTTTTGTTATCTTAATGTTTGAACTTTTCCATGGCTGTATATATCATGGCTGTCATGATATAATTATTTTATTTTGAGAGTTCTTGTGATATTGTGGAGTCTTTCTGTTTGTTCTTAATGGTTTTCCTTGCAATAAGTGATTGTTTTGGAGTTTTGGAGTTCTTTTGCTTCATGTTGCTTCATGTTTTCATGAATGGACACTGTCCCAAGTTTCATTCATCCCAATACGATTACCTTTAATATTCCAAAAAAAAAAAATTCTGTCTAATTTTAATGGTTTTAAATACCTGTTCACCTTGTAAAGCCTGAACCATGAAATAATTGCGAGAAATTTTTTTTTTTTTTAAATAAAGTGCTTATTGATCCTTCTAATATTGAAAAAAATACATATTAATCTGCATATAAAAGCTTTAATTTGCTACATCCAGCATTTGGGGTTTTTTTGCAATCAGTTGCTTAAAAATGTGCAATTTATTTACTTTTTTTTAGAGGGGGGGGGGGGGGGGGTTGGATCACACCAATGATGTAGAAGTCTCAATAATTCACAAAATCTCATGTATTGAATACGGCATTAAGAGGCCGATTTATTTTGTCGATTGTCGATTTATATTAAGCTTCGATTCGTACTTACCTTGTTCTTTCTAGCGGTGTTTCTGTCTCCGTCCTGTCGTGTTTCCTTGCCTCTGTCTTCGAGTTCCATTTTGCCATGTTTAGTATTGTGTCTTTTGCTTTCTGGTTTTACTTTGATTTGTACAGTAAGTTAATGGATCAGATTTTTATTTCAGGTGCCCCTGACATTATTAGAATGCTGCCCTTCCTTAGAAAAAGGCTTGAGCAGAACCTTAGACAATTGCTACCTTACATAATGATAATAGAACTCTACTGAGAATTCAGAAGGGAAGTACTGGCCTTGGATCATGATGTGAAATTTTGTTCCATTTCCCATTTTCCCAGGATATTCGGCGTTTCATCTAATTGAATGGACACTGTCCCAAGTTTCAAACAAATGACCACAATATATCCTCAACAATGCAGCCTGATGGCAGTTTGAACAAACAGTTCCCACCCAACACTGGGAACACATCGCTCATTTGGTCTTTCTTTCCTGAAGAACCTCTTTTTTTAGAGGCAGCTTTGCTCCATCATCATAAAAGCTTGCAATTATGGGAGGTTGCCAAGTGTTCTGAAAGTCACCTTACTTGCTGTTTGTAGGAATATTAAAAAAGATCTCTCATACACTTTAATACTTGACTCTCATAGATACATACAAACATAAACAAGCACTCAAGTTTACATTTTTGAGTCTGCAATAACAATTACCATTGCAGTTTTCTATTAATTGGTTCATAGTACTGTTTTTTGTCTAAATAATTTCTGTCTGGCATCTCAGAACACAGATTTAATGAAAAAGCTTTTAAACTTAGATCAAAGCCTTTTAATAATATTTTAAAATGGTACTATTTTGGCCACTTTCATCATGATTTTGCTCACATTTGGTGTCCTTATAAGTGAGTCATGTCTCATTTGGAATCAAACATTTATATAAACGTCTGTCCTTTTAGTCCACACTTTAAAACCCATGTTCAACTGTTTACATACACATTCATACAGCACTGTTATTGTATACACAGAGCACTATTCCTCTCACACACATACATTCATGACACATCTTGGCCAGTGTTAAGCCAAAATTATGCTTCAGTAGGGGTAGCGCAAAGGCAGTCCATGGGCAGTCACGAACTGCCCGTCTACCTGCAGAGAGTGTCTGTTGTCGATGGAGCCAGTGTACAAAATATGTGGTACAATTGGTCTGCAGGCTACTCCTGTTTGTGCTGTTGTTAGTCCATCTGACTGCCACAAAGAAGAGTTAAGTTATAACATACGAATAGCTTAAGTGAAAGTGAGTGTTAACAACGATGAAAAGCGACCGATGGAGCCACTATATGTATTTTGCATACTGTATTTTTTGATCATTGACATTTTTTACGTATTTGTTCCATTTTTGATGACCTGTGCTGTTTCCTTCATTATCCCAGCCCATTTTTCAACCAAGCTGCATTCAGCAAACCACAAACAAGTCTTACATGTCCAGAGATGTGCAGTTGCTGTTTTGGCGGACTGTTTGGAAGCACATTTGTGAGTGATAACCCCTCTCTGTACTCTGTCTGTAAGGAAATCCATGCGCAAACACACTTTTGCAGTTCCAAAAATTACACATCAGGCGTTCAGTATCTTGCCCAAAGGAGCTCAGTATTAAACCAACAGTCTTGAAAGAAGTGGACATCAGTTTTCCAAGTATTGAATCACAGCCCGTAAGGTATAGTCCTCTATAATGTAGCTTTCAAAACTGCATAGTTTGTATTGATGTGACGTAATTTATATTTACTTCCTCCAAAGCTTCTGAGCTGAAATAATCTCTATGAATCAGATCTTTCAGTATAGTGTTGTTTGTAGTCTCTTTGTTTTTCCAGTGTGTAGACATGCTTTCCTATAGTCCTTATTTACTCTTCATATTGGAACACAACTTGAAGTTCTCAGGAATTTTTAGATGATCTAAAAGCTGTCCTGCATGTTACAGGATGCTAATTTTGTGAAGACTTTGGAAAACTATTTAAAATATTTCTCTGAAAACCGAGTTGACCTGAAGTTGATCTGAAAAGTTGAATAAATATTTGACATATTTACATGGTCAGAAGCAGGGTAATCTGACTCAGCTAGAAAGCATTTCTCTGCTATAAATAGGCAGAGATATATTGTTCAGTTTTTGACATAATTCAGATAAAATCATTAATGTGACATGCAGATAAGACTTTAGATATAGTCACTGCCATTACTTCTGTTGTTAAGTGTCTCATATTTGCATTTGGCTAGTTGATTTGACTTGATTTGACACTTTTGTTTCTTGAGGGAGGCAGTAGTTAAAAAAAACGCTCTACCTAACTAGAAACTGGTACCTAAATACTTTATTCTACAGTCTGCATTGCCCATATCTCAGTCAAGGAGCTCAAATTGTGACTCGGAAAATGCTTAGGCCCATTTTTTCTTTTTTTAATTGTATTGGTGATTAAATCTGGGTACCTCTGTCTTTTATGGGTCTTTCTTCTCTGTAGAGGTCTGATAGAAAATGCGGACATGTTCTACGTATAAGCATTGCAAATTGTGGGCAAGTTGGCAAATTTTATGTTATAAGTGCAAAATAAATTGGAAAATAATATTTAATCTGGTCAAATGACCTTCATACTACTGTCCTTTTCTTTCTCTCTAGCATATATTACACAGATGGCTTGACCTCCTTCACATGATGAAGCCACTTGTATTTTTAGATCTAACTTGAAGGAATATGTCTTGCCATTGTGGAAGTACGTTTGGTTAGGTAATCTGCCCCTGGAAAGGTCTAAATTAGAACGCACCAACAGCGACCTATATTACCTCTGATTCAGTCTAAAGGCTGGAGGGCTTTCGGCTGTTCCAGCCCCACCACATTATAATTGTCACTTCCCTAGGGTTGGCATGTAGGTCTTATAAATTTTCTATTTCATCGTCATAGCTTGTCAATGTATAAGTAATGCTTTCAAGATAAATTTTTGATTTCATTTTTTTTTCCTGGCAAGAGCTACATGAGAAAACTGTTCTGCAGCTATTTGCTTTTTTCTATTATGTATTTATCCATTCATTTTAGGTTGTTTTATCCTTTAAAACGAAGTAATTATATTAAAAATAAAGTGCCAGTATTTGATCTTCAAATATCTTAGTTTTTTTGGGCTAACAGTTGATTACAGAAAATGTTTTAGTTTGCTAAAATGTGAGATCTGGAAAATCAGAAGTTTTGGGAGGACAATATTACTGAATGTCTAAATAGTTACAGGCACATTTTTAGTCAAATAAAATAAACTAACTTTGTGTAACGCCTCCGTCAGACAGGTCTACAGATCAGTCTGTGACCCACGGCAACCTCTGGTCACTTAGCTAAAAACTGTAAAGTCCCTGAATGGTTTGTGAGTTGTTGCTGGAAGTTTCAGGCTGTCACTATGTGAAATTGGTCACAGAGGGTCTTGCACCACAAAAACCTCCTTGTGATTGCTTTGCTAGGCACAACTTTTACTTTAAGGGTGAATAGATTGTGTGTCTGGTTTGTGACCCCCATTCTGCATAGCTTCACTACTGCTCGGTGAACATTTACAGACAAGCCGATGTCTTCCATGCAAACCAAAAATTAAAATTACATTCAGAGTTGATGACAAATGGAACCCAGAAAAAAACACAAATATTTTAATCTTCCATGCCTGAAACACATTTATTTATATATTATCACTTTACAAAGCTCAAGTCTAGAGCTTGGCTTAGACTTGAAACTTCCTCCTCTGCTGGATCCTTCACTGTAGACTGTACCTTCATATTTGCCATATACATTTGCCGTAGCTTATACATAGACATAGACTTACGGTACGTAATGCAAGTAATAACATCTTTGTTTGATTAGTAGCTTTAGCTTGGTCACTCAGTTAGTACAGTAATGCAAAAATAGTATGTGTTTGTTGCTTTGGAACATGTTACACTGAGTGCTGTTGCAATGATATTTGGATGACAATATTAATGTGTACTGAATACTTTGTCCTTCATTATCCTGCAGATTCCCTATATCGTAAGAGCTTGTTACATTCAGCTTATGGTTCTTCAGTGTATATGGACAAAAAAGGCAGTGTGACACAAGGTTTTAGGAAATAAAAGGGAGTTAGCACTTGCTCAGAATCCAATGTTTTGTGCCTGCACTTGCATTATAATTGTCTATCCTGTTGGTAGAGCAATTGCTTTTCTTCTTCTATGATGGATTTCTTTCTGTTCTGTTTAATGTTGATGCAAGGAGGAAGCCCTTGTAGCTATTTGTAACATCACTTTGTTCATGCTGGATAGTTATTTGTAGAAGTAGCAGAAAGAAAACACGTTCTCAAATAACAACATCGGTCTAGAAATGCATCCCTGTGTTTATAAAGCAGATGGCGCTTTTTGAATACAAATTAAATGGTTTTGTTGTTCTGTTATGTGCTTATTCCATTTAATTAGTGTCAGTATTCATTCAGTTTACAGCAATATACAGCAATTTGGATTACATGAACATTTGTGCACTGGCACCTCTCCAGTAATTTCACTGTTCAGTGCTTTTGATCCATTTTGGGATCTTAAACAATTGAGACGGTAGGGACAACCTGTATACTACAAGTAGTTGTTCTTTGGTACAAAATGCTGACTGGTCTAAACCAGGATCAGTTACTAATAAAATAACTTGGACTGATTGACTAACCAGTCATAAGAAAATGTTAACCTTGTTAACATGTTTTCTAATGTATTTATTTATTTATTTTTTGTGCTAGACTACACATGAGTAAAAATAAGCAGTGAGTACCATTCCTGATTATTTCCACAGTGAAACAGTAGTGCACAAATGACTGTCTCAAAGACACAGAGAACCTGGGTTATATATGTGGCACACCCAATCTAGCCTCATCTGGGACTTGTGAGAAGTGGTGATTGATAACAAGGCTTATGTAACATTAGCAAGATATTACTAGCTGTTCGATACTACAGGCAAGTTAAAGGGTTGGGATTTCTGTTATATTTTTAACAGGTTTGAGAGCAAACCAAAATGTGTTACCAGTACAGATCAGATTTTGATCATACCTGGGGTGTTTTTAAAAAGGGAAAAAAGAGAGAGAGAAAAGGAAAAAACAAACTTGTACTTTAGTCATCAGTTCTGAGGTGTTGATAAACACCTGGACAATAGATGCTGTTATTGGTATAAATGCAACATTAATTTTACTTTAACATACAAAGCAGGCTCCTGTCATGGCTGACAGGGAAACATTGTCAGTGACCTTTCCTACTGTAGATTTAATGAAAATAAAGCTACATGAATGAATTCATTCATTCATTTAGTCAATGGGATGAATAAATGAATGAAAGGATAGTTTTGTGAAAAGAGCACAACGTCAGTCAGTAACAGCCACAGCTTTTCAAAGGATTAAAATTAGATGCTAAAAGTGAACCTGTTCTCATTTGTCAGATAAGGGAAAAGAGATTGGAGGAAAAAAACCGTGTGTCACAGGGCTCTCACCAGGTTTACAATTCAAAAGATTACAGTGATGGACAGTGCAAATCCTTCGGTGTGTGAATAGCACGGTGACCTGTGTCCGTTCATGATCACATTTAAGCACGAGCAAAGAGGCAATGTGAAGTGAAAGCTTTTTCACTTCAATTAAAACCATTGTAGGTAAAAAATGCAGTTGGAGTCCTTTATTATTCAAACTGTTAAACAATCTTAAACATGTAAAAAGTTGATCTTTTGACTTATTTTCATCCACTTCCAAAATGCTTTAGAGAACCACGGCACATTTGTAAAGCAGATATGAACTGTTGTGTCTCCGCCAGCTGGCTTTGAATTTCACAGGTCCTTGTAAATTTACAATACCTTGTTTGGCCTAAGTCTTTTTTCGTCTTCACATATTTCCCTTTTTTGCCACAGTTCATCTTCTTCCTTGTTTTTCTAAAAGTCTTCTCTTTCCCCTCTGCCTTAACCCCTGAGGATACCAACTCCAGTGAAGGTGTAGGACCTGGAGGATACTGATAAGCCCTTTCCTTTAAACCTTGGCTCCACAGCCCGAGTGTGCAAAGAAAGAAAGGCAGCAAAGTTCCCTACACTATTACAACCACATGGTCACATCAGAAATCATGATGTCCAGCCAAGAATGTGGCCTTTTGTCTTTTACTATAGCCACGGGGACAGCTTTGAGCACATGACCAGTATAAAATGAGGAACTCTTCATGTAAAATTAGAGAGGGATGTGGGTAGATTCAATGTGATGTAACCTAGAGGATTAGTCAGATGTTTGAATATTGTTTATTAGAGACACGTAATCTTTTATTTAGTGTGAAATGAGAAATATGTGAGTTTAAAACTGCTAATCTCTATCAATTTAGCCCAAACAAAATCGGATAACAGTTCTGTTAGAGGGGGAAAAAATAAAATGAACCAGTGTTCTTAAGCCATCAGCCGTCTCACAGGTAATTTATTTTATCATGGCCATCTCTTTGCAGGTTCTTCTATAAGCTGTAAGCCATTTGCCACAACAGCTGTCATGGCTGTAATCTCCATGGTTGGAGATGGACAGATATCCTTTCCAAACTAGCTTTTCATTCCACTCGGTACCTCACAGGCTGGCAGTAGCCTCTTCTTTTTTCTACAGTTAATATGGGAAATGAGTCATTCAACAACACAATATGAAATCTTTTAGGTTATATTTTAGAACCATAAAGAAGTTTAGCATCGTTGACCAGATACTAATTGTTTGAAATTTAAATATCAAATTAAACATTCATATAAAATACACACCTCAAACATCATTGTAAAGGATTTTTGAACATTCATTCAACCTACATGGAACAGGCTGATAGTTTTCTCACATCAAAGACTCTTTAGCATCTACTCATAGAATGAGCAATGCCATGTAAATCCTATATCACCAGTATTCTGCATTGCACTATTAATACAGGGAAATTTGTGCTCGACTTTGTCTCCCAGTGGTATAATTATTATTAATACCAAAGTTGTACAGCAGATTATTATAAAAATGCCTAGCTTTTATTTGCAATCTCTCCTTTATAGTTGATTTTAATGGTATTCTGTCAGAGAGAATGAAAAATTAACAGTTTATTACACCACAAAGCTTTAGTGCAGAGTGCAAACAGTCTACTAATGCCTGCAGTAATGGATATAAAAACATAAGATCCAGCTGGGAGAGAAAACATACATTCGTGCATATCAAAACTTGCCGAAAGGCATCTTAGTGCAGAAAATGGGAAAACAATATAAATCTTTAATGCTGTAGTGGGTAGAATGACCTTTCTTCCACTTGGAATGAGGATGTGCAGGTTTAAAATACAGTGGTAATCCCAGATGTTATGCCTGTCAAAGTGACATTCATACTCTGCATTTTTTATGAGATCCCTCAATTGAGAGAAAATGAATTTCCCGTTTGACAAAGCACTTCATGCATGTCTGTGCTAAACTACTACATAGATGATATGCAAGGCTTTTGCTTCTCTACATTTTAGAGATACCTTGTTAAGCAATGGACATTGCCTTGTTTTTTATTTCAGGGATAAAGGTGTTTTACAAACACAGACAATAAGAAAAAGGATTCTTAATTATGTACTAACCAGGTCTGGACTGGGACATAAAAAATGGCACTGGCATTTTTTGTCCAGGCCACCCACCATGATTTGTCAAAACAGTGCAAATGTTCCAGTTCAATATGTTCATAGAGTTTTTTCAAAGCAATGCTAAAGCTGAGTACTACATGCAAAAAAAGGGAAATAGAATAAATAGGTCAAAATAGCCATTCATGGAATTCTTGAATCTCTCCTTTTCCTAATTATATTTTCCTCTATTTATTTTCTTACTACATTAATTACATCTTCCTCCATCTCGTCCTCACTCTGTTGTTGTGTCTGGTTACCTTTCTCATGCATTTGTCTTGTTAGTAGCTCGAGTTTGTTAGTAGTTGTTGCTGGTAGTACTGTTCATGGTGCAGCTGCTGTAACAGTAGCAACCCTGGCAACTAACGTTGATTAATTTGACACATTTTGCTGCTGTTTACATTTGATTTTTCTCTTTTTATAGTATAGAACGTTTAAAAAAGGTGAATACTTGGGTTCTCTAAATTTCTGGCAATAACCACAACTGTCTATGTGCTCAGTGAATAACTCAGGCAGCACAAACCCAAGAAAGAGGAAGAAGAGGAGGAACCATCATGGAAGGACAAGCCCCTACACGGTATGTACCACTGGCAGATAGAGGAAGTGGCTGAATCCTACCATTGGCTGGACAAAGCTGGACTGAAAGACAGCACAAAGGATTAATTATGGCCGCACAGGAACAAGATCTGAGCACAAGATCCATAGAGGCTGGGGTCTATCGCACCAGGCAAGACCCCAGGTGCAGGCTGTGTAAAGATGTGCCTGAGACAATCCAGCACATGAAAGCAGGGTGCAAGATGCTAGCAGGCCGGACATACATGGAACGCCATAACCAAGTGCCCGGCATAGTATACTGAAACATCTGTGTGGTCTGGAAGTCCTGAGGTCAAAATGGTACACGCCCCCTAGGGTGGTCGAGAATGACCGATCTAAGATCCTGTGGCACTTCAAGATACAGACGGACAAAATGGTGGTGGCTAACGAATTGGACATAGTAGTGGTAGTAGTAGTGGTAGACAAGTTGGCCGTAGTGATCAATGTAGCGATACTGAATGACAGCAACGTCAGGACGAAGGAACACGAGAAGTGGGTGAAGTTAGAAGTTGTCCCAGTGGTAACCTGAGTGCTAGGTGGAGTGACTCCCAAGCTAGGCGAGTGGCTCCAGCATATCCCAGGAACAGCATCTGAGATTTCTGTCCAGAAGAGCGCAGTCCTAGGAACAGCTAAGATACTGCGCAGGACCCTCAAGCTCCCAGGCCTCTGGTAGAGGACCCGAGCTTGAAGTATAGTTCGACCGCAGGGGAAAAAGGGAATTTTTTTTATTTTTTATCTATATATACTATCCCAATCAAAAGTTAAAGACCTCTTGAAAAATGACAAGAAATCATATTTTTCATGGTTGGATCTTAACAAGGTTCCAAGTAGAGCTTCAACATGCAACAGGAAGAAATGGGAGTGAGACAGAAAATTTTATGGGGCATGCAGTTTATTGAAAACAATGCCTAAACTGAAACAGGCTGTTTTTGCCATATTTCAAGTGGTCTTAAACTTTTGATCAGGACTGTATAGGGATGTTCTGAGCACCTAATATCTTAGTTGAATAAAAGAAGAAACAAAACTAGACTAACTGACTAGTCTAAAACTAAGAAAAGTTACATTTGAGGAGTGTTTATTTATAAAAAATCTCTAAACAAAGGCATTTTAAACCACAATCACATTCTTTAATAATGAGTCATGCTGCTTAACTGTGCACCACAGTTCTTCTAGTTATTTGAAGTTGGGGGTAGCATGGAAGCCCAGACTTCCCTCTCACCAGCCACCTCCTCCAGCTTATCTGGGGAAATGTCGAGGTGTTGCCAGACCATCCAATAGATATAATTTCTTCAGCAGGTCTACCCCAGGGCCTCCTCCCGGCAGGACATGCCTGGTCAGAACACCTTACCCAGGAGGCACCCGTCTCCTTTTGATGTGGAGGAGCAATGTCTATAATCTGTGCCCCTCTTGAATGACTGAACTCCTCACCCAGTCGCTAAAGAAGAGTCCATCCACCTTTTGGAGAAAGTTCGTTTCTGCTGCTTTATCCATAATCTCATTTTTTGTCTTTAACTAGTAATAATAGTTAAAAAAAAACTAGCAATAATAGTATTATAAAAAAGATCAGGCTGAGAATTTATGCCATTTCTCAACAATGATGCTCCAACTGGTGGAAGATGGTTGTATAACATGTTGAGTTTTACTTCTCGTCCTCACCTCTCCCAGCTGGAGAAGAAGAGTCATGAGGCTGAATTATCCTTTCATCAAAGCTTTATTACCAATGCGCATTGGGAGATCACACTAGTTGCAGCCACAGCAAGCACCAAGTGGATCTGAGGAGCAGTTCCTCAGTCTGTTCAATATAAAGGCTCTGGGTGCTTCCTTAAGGGACTGCCCCTATAGTTCTCTAGTAGTCACACAAGCATCTTGCAACCTTTAGATTACATGCTTAGTCACGGGGGCACAGGTGAGCCCTCCCTCGTGCTCACTACAGTCAGCAAAACGAGTCATAAAAAGAATACATGTTGTTTCCTTATCAAGCACACCCAAGGACACACCCCCTAACGATCACATAGAAAGGTACACTCCCCAACTGGCCCTCTGTAGTTTCCTGCTTTTCTACTCTTCTTTTCAACCTACTGCTTATCTCTGCACGTCAGAGGGGAACTGAAACATGCCACCTGAAACATGCCACCTACTCTAGTACTTTCTCACAAACATTGACATTAAGACTAGTCCGTGTGGTCCAATGATTACCTGGCAGCCACTTCTTCTTTCCACTGTCTGTAGTAAGGCTGCCTTGGTGGCCTTCCATAGGCAATGACAGTGAAAAAGATGGTGCCAGACTGATGGGATCGACAGTTGAATCTCTTAACTTAAGAAGGACAGGTGTTCATACGACAGGGAAGCCTCAGGTGCCAAGAAGCAGAAGAGTGGCAGAAGAGGTCACGGAATTATGGGGATATTTGACCTAGGCCAGGTGCGAGCTTCAGGCTAGATTGTTTGGTCTGGACCATGCAGTGCAGGGGATCCTCCAGCTCCTGGTTCACCCTCTGTCTGCCCATTAGTCTGTTGGTGGAAGCCAGAAGAAAGACTAACCGTGGCTCCAATGTAGTATAGAATTCCTTCTACACCTTAGAGGTGAACTGTCATTCTTGATTCAAAACAATGTCAGCTGAAATGCCATGCAGTCTGAAGATGTGGTTTGTCAGCAGATGGCAGAAAGCAAGTTTGTTAGAGCCACAAAGTGCATGGCCTTGGGAAAATGATGCACATTGATTCGAATGGCAGGATTACCTTTTGACAGTGGCAAACCAGTAGTGAAGTGGGTCCAGGTCTTGCTCTGAACATAGACTGGGTAGGTGGTGATATACTCTTGGACGATCACAAGCCAAGGACAACTACCAAAACGTTGGTGGCAAGAGATGGTTAAGCTCTGAACTGGGTGGCTTCTTTGGTGGCCCATTACCAGGGTCGGGCTCTACTTGCTGACTTAATCAGAGACATGATGATGATGATTTATAGTGCTTCTTGTTTTTCCGAGGCACATAACTGCCTGCAGCAGGCATCTGGCTTGATGCCCTCTCCGGCCATCAAGGAAATTGGATGGTAAATTATGGTAAAACTGAATCATGCAAAGTAAGCCCACCTGGCATGTCGAGGATTTAAGCACTTGGCAGATGGCAGGTTCTTGTGGTTAGTACATACGATGAATGGCAGTTAGGAGCCCTCAAGCCAATGTCCCCAGTCTTCCAAGGACAATTTTACTGCCAAGAGTTCTCAATTGCTGACGTTATAGTTCTGTTCTGAGGGGAAAAGGTAGCAAAAGAAAACGGCACAGGGATGCATTTTTTAAAATGTTGTTATGGCAGAACAGCACCTACCCTGGTGTCAGAACAAAGGAAGAGAAATTCCCAAAGTACATCATTCATAAATGCCTGAAAAATGGCCAGGGCACTGGTGAGGTCAAAGGTGAGGTACTGGTAATGGCATAGATGGGTGTTTAAGTCAGTTTTCCACTTATCACTCTCCTTGATTATTATCAGGTGGTAAGCGTTCTACTGGTACAGTTTAGTAAAGATTGTATTCCCCGTCAATTCTGGGGTTATGGAGCTACAGCCAAAGAAAACCCAACACTAGTGGAGTCTCAGGAGCCTCATGGATGTATAGGTTGAGGTACTCTGTGAATCACTGACAGAACGAGATGAACCGGGGTGTGATGATGAGCTATCCTTTTTAGGATGCTCTTGTTGAGGGCTGTCACTTGAAGCGTTGCAAAGAAGAGGCTTCTGGGTTGATGCCAATATGAGTAGCAACACCCCAGTGCAGGAAACTCTGTTCTACTTCAGAATTAACTAAGACTTGTATGGTTAAAGAATTTGACTGGGTAACGCCACTTTTACTGTCGGACACTCTCTTTTGGTTGCTTAAGGCATAAACAAGTCTATTTTTTTTTTTCACAAAACATATATTCACTGCTTTATTTTTTTCCCCGTGGTTTGCCCCAAGCAAGACAAGACCTACCCAGCTGCATGGATTCAAGGGACAGGGCGCTGGGACCCGCTTACTACTATTCCACTTCTGATGGGTCACTGGAAGTGGAGTGCCTGGAGCTGTAGTTCTTTTTGCGGTGGTTTTTAATGCAGAGAAAGACCAAAGAGTTTAACAAGTCAAGTAATTCTTTAGCAACTAATTCATCTTACATGTTCTCACTTAGACTATGCAAAAAGGTTCCACAGAGGACCCTTTCCTCCCAGTCTGTTTCTTTGGCTGTTATCCAAAAATCAACTGCCCTTCTTCCCTCCCAGAGGCTGAACATTGTATGAGCATTAATATCTGCGTTAGAGTCCTTTTAAACACAATTTTAAAATTCTCCCCCCCAAAAATGAGAAAATTAAATATCTTCATCCCTCTCCAGCACTGCCTAAGCCTATTTTAATGCCCGGCCTCTATACAGATTAACCAGGTAGGTGATTTCTTGTTGGAGTAATGGGTGTGATCATTGAGTTAGTAATCTATGACAGTTTTCTCGCTCACCAGGTGAAGACTTCGGGGCTAGATATGAATCCTTCAGGTATTTCTGCAGCAGAAGGTGGAGGTATTTGAGCAAATGGAGCTGCTGGTTTAAACAATGTGCACATTTTCTAGAGCATACCTTGTGTATCAATGGGTTGTTTGAGAATAACGTCCTGTCGATCATAGAGATAACAGAGAGCCTTGTCGAGTTCCATCAGAACTGCTGCCTGGTTGGAAATAGCCTTCCTTACTGGATCTGTGTCCATTGTTTCCATCTTTTTGCTAGATTGTTCTGTTAAGCAGCCTGAGGACATCTGGACATAAATGCAGAGCACAGATGTAAATTTAAAGGATGTTTTATTAAAGCAGCAGTTATTTGATTCAGTTTTCAGTACTAGCAAAGAAGAAGTCATCAAAGTCTTCTCCAAGTTTTCTTAGTAGAGTTCTCTCTACACTGCTTACTCAGTAGCAGCAGGTATTAAAGGTGATGTTGCGATCTGGTGGCGACTGGAAGGAAAGACCAGCATTCTTATAGCGGCAGCCCAGTCAGCTCAACAGTGTGCAGGTACATGATTAGGAACATCTTCCAGGTGTATAATTAGCGGGGTGGAGCAAAGCTCCCAGCAAAGCTCCACCTCTGAAACGAAGCACACAAGTGTACACACACACTTACACTGACAGAGGAGAGAATTGGAGAGCTAAAGGGTGGGAGAGAGAAGGCTGAGTGGGAACTGGAGGACAAGGAAGATCATGACACCAACAGCCCGTTCTGTCCTAATCCAATACAGTAAAACTGAAGGAAAGGTGTCTGCATATACTTTATTTGACTATTTAAGAAACGTTTTACATAAATTATATTTGTCATCATTTTTGCTTTGAGAAACCAAAACATATAAGTGAAAAATGTTTTAAAATAATGAAATTATTGGATTTTTCTGTTTTTTTTTTTTTTTTTTTTTTTTACATTCACAGTTCTGTGAACAAAATGAAGAGGTACACTCCATATATTGACTTTCAATGTCTGTGATGCAGTTGTAAAAATACTTGCAGCACTGGCAAGTACTGAACAACAATGTATTTTATATGACAATGTAGGTTGCTGTGATTATGTTTCCAACTAACAACTGTCAAAAGGGTAAATCAATAGGTAATTTTGGGGCTAGACAAGAGTGGTTGGAGTCAATATCCTGAATCAAGAAACCCAATGGAAAGCCCTGAGGGAGCCTGGTAAAAGGATTACCCTCTGCTACCCTTAAGTTCTCACTTCATAATTGTCTTTGAGCAGTGATGAACATCACAGGCATGACCATGTCTACATCCCACACTTTAGCCAGATGGAAAATCAATATAATATATCCAAGCTAACCCTCGCCACATGCCTACATTACAGTTGCCCTGACGCATTACACACGAAAACATGTTCAAAAAGCCTAACATCCTGGAAACGAAACGTATACCAAAGTTAATGGTGCCGTTCATGATAGAGGACCAATTGCTATGATTACAATGGAGGATAATCATAATCTGGGCCTCTCCCATAGGCTTTTTGTTTGGTGATCTATGCTATGCATTTACTTCCTGTAGAAAGAATTCCACTGACAGGGGATGTAATGCACACACGGTAATATTCACTTTACTGTTTCACAGAGGGCTATGAATAGGAACAGCGAATGAATCAGGCCCTAATGCGAGCATTATCCTTCAGACATTTGTGCTTATTGGTCTAATGCTTGTCAGTGGAGCCAGAGTGGAGGATGACATTTTTAATGTCCAGTTTTATTGTCTGTCCTTTCTCACTAATGTTCATAGTTCAAACTCATGAGCTAGAAAAGTGAGTGATTTCTACCAGCTTTTACAATGCATTTAAAAATGCATTGCACTCGTACAACCTGATGAATCAAGTGATAATTGAATAATATTTCAAAGCCATTTGTTAGAAGCTCTGCAGAGTTGATTCTCTGTGCCATCTAGATTTAACAATGCCAATGCATTATTGTAAATAATCCTCTTTGGCACAATGAACTGTCTTATCATGGTAAAGGATTTATTCGCTTTTGTGTTTTCGTGAGACCCTAATGCCTTGGTTTGTGACTTTCTGAAAAGAGAAGCCACAGAGGAAATTCGTGCTATAGATTGAAGGAGAGCCACTTGAAATGGGGTTGGCTGACCCAGGATGGAAGTACACAACCAGCTTCAAATGAAAGAAATGAAAAGAAAGAGAAAAGCTTATTGGATGTATTGAATCATTTTACTTTGCAGCCAGCCAAGGGATTGGATAGGATGCGTGATCAGACTTAGTTCCAGGTCGAAATGTGTTATCAGAAGCGCACTTGACCAGACATCTTGAAACATACACATAGGCTGAGCCAGTATACTTTTTAAAAACAGTTCTGTAAAAGACAGAGTTGTGGGGGAAAAGTCCTATTTTAACAACACTTATCTGTTGTAATTGCATGTAATAGGATGTTAATTATTTTTACGGTATATTTTAATGTTTTAATGTTAGATAATTAGAAAAAAATGCTAAAAACATATAACCAAAGTGAAAGTAAATTTCAGTTAATCAGTAAAATAAGAAATATCTGTGCATGAAAGTCAACAATATTGATAGGTTTTTGTTTTTCAAACCAGTGTACTGTTAAAAAATGCTGTCAGCAAACTAACAAGTTTAACTCTTAAAGGCTTGCAATAAATAAAAATATTTTTTTTCCTTTTTTATGTAACTACAAAACATGTTTTTAGTAGGTTGCTCTTTTGCAGCTTTGAGCAGAAGACTTTCAACTATGTACAGTCATTCACATCAATATCGTGGTGAAATTCCTGTCTTTTTATAGACTGCTGGGCAATGTGGCCTCTATTAAACCTGTAGGGCCGGTTTCATAGCCACCTACCCTCCATGTAAGCTTTGAAAACACTTCAAGGTCTGTGCTAAACCTGAGGGTAAACAGTTATACAGTCTCTGCTAGCAGTTTACCGCAGCAGCTGCTGGGGTTACACTGCAGCCTAACACAGCATATGTAGCCAAAATACTTAAATTGTTACTTGGCTGCACATGTCAGGTTCTTCTATTTAATAACTGCTCTGTCGGTAAACTTGTTTTTGTCAGCCTGAAGCATTTATGACTGAGTCACTAACACTTTTGGACCTTGGCTAATTGCTCTAATGTTCTCATAATTATTTGTCTGAATTTTCCCTCTTCAGTTTATGATTTCTTATCTTCTCCTCTCTCAGTAATCCTTATGTCTGTAGTTTCATGTTCTGGTCTATTGAGGCTAGAGCTGGCTGAGAAATTGACCTTTTCAGTCGTGGAGTTTTGCAGCATGATTTTTTTTGATAAAGAACGCAAAATGGCAATTACAGAGAAAACAGTGCTCTTTGATTTTGAGAGGCAGTAAACTTGATGTTTATCGCTTTTACGCTGAAGAAACATTTCTGCTTCTATTCTGTCCACACTTGAAACATTTCAACAGTTATTATTTGTTATAATGAGATACTCAAAGTTATGTTCTCCTAAATTATTAATGGTGTTTTAAATTATATATATTTTAAGGTTAGGGTTAGGTGCATACAGTGCAAATGTCCACAGAGTCGAAGGACCTTACCATTTTTTTTCTATGATTAAAAAACCTTGAAACAAAACAAAACAAAACCTTCCAACCTGCTCAAGAGGTAGAGGACCTGCACAGATGGTGGTATACTATACTAGCCACCCGGGACAATTAGTATGTGAATTGATGATGATGCGGGCTCAGCACTAATTGGAAGCAGGTAAATGAATGTGATTTCTCCCTCTGTCTCAGTGGGCAGCGACATCAGGTAGCACTGTTATAAGTCTATTTCCATAACCAGCCCTGGCAGCATGTAATGGGTTGATCATATGCAATGCGCAGCCAGTCTGCACCTTGGCCACCAGCACTAATCACACGCACAGATTGCATTAACATTGCCTTATGATCTTGTTTTGAAATAACTGAAGTGCATCAGCATCTCAATTTACTGGCAAGGAAGCAGATGATTCTGTACAGGCGTTGAAGCAAGTTTTTCCATTTAATGTTATTTTTTTAAGAAAACCCTGATGCTTTGAGATGTGACTCATGCTCTTTCAGGAACCAGTTTTTGTCATAATCTAGTGTCCAAGTGTTCTCCTTAGGATTACCCATTTAGAGTTGAGTTGAATGAAGGAAAAGAAAAAAAATGAAGAAAGTGCTAGGAGGTATGTGAGGAGGTGTATTTTTAGGTTTAAGGATTTATAGTTGGAGAAATTATTATTTGTTCCCCTGCTGAATTTGTAACTTTGCTCACTTACAAAGAAATGAACAGTCTTTAATTTTAATGGAGAGAGTGAGAGAGACAGAATATCAACCAAACATCCACGTGACACACAGAAATCCTGACTAAGACCCAAAGAACACCATGCCTGCTGTCTGGGTAGAGACATTATGATTTGGGGCTATTTTTCTGCTGAGGTTACAGGATGACTTTGCTGCATTGAGTGACTAATGGACAGGGCCATGTACTGTAACATCTAGAACGAGACCCTCCTTCCATAAGCAATAACACTGAGATGGTTCATGGATGCGTCTTCCAGCATGATAGTGTCCCAAAACATGCTGCCAAGTTAACAGGGGTGTGGCTAAAGAAGAAGCATATTAAGGTGAGGGAGTGGCCCAGCCAGTCTTGAGACCTCAGAAAATCTGTGAAGGGAGCTGAAGCTTAGAGATGTGTGCAAACCTGCTGACCAGCTGCCAGAAATGGTTTACCATGTGCATGGGAGGTGTGCTTGCTAAAAAGAGTTTGTCCACTAAGTATTTTTCTCCCTCCATAAGACAAAACAAACATAAAAATTAGAGACTGTTCATTTTATTGTAAGTGAGCAAACTTATAAGTTCATCAAGGGATCAAATATTTATTCCCTCACTGTAAATTTTAAGGAGTAACACTACTTGTATGTACGCACAAGAGCTACATGGTGCAGTTTAGTGCAAAATCATGAAAGGACACACTTTCATCAACAATAAACAAGCATTAAAAGATTGACTATTCCTGCAACAAGCTTCTTTGGCATTTCCTTGATACATCCCGCAGTAGTGAGATTCACCTGCAAAGCACTTTTCAGTAACTTCATTGCATCTTTTTCAGACTTTCAGGGAAACTTCCCCTGCACCAGCCCACATGTAAAAAAAAATAAATAAATAAATAAATAAAGATAATGAGTGAGGAGTTCCCACTCAGGAACCTCCCACAGTACCACAGAGCAGTCTAGCTGCATTTAAAATGGTCTTTTCAGTGTCATTGTTATCATCAGATCCATGCTTGGGTATCGCAGAGATCTGATCTGGATTTATTTACTTTCACTGTGCTACTGTAGCTTGAGTTGAGACAATGTCTGAGTAAGATCAGATCAGAGCTCCAAAGTCTAAATTACTATGGCTCTGTCATAACTATTATCACTGCTATTGCCATACTTACAAAAACAAGAAGGTTAAAGTGCAAAAAGTGGACTCTGTGTAGTGTTCTTAACATTTTTATACGTTTTCACCCTGAGATATATCATATATTTCGTTTCAAATATGCATGAATCTGAGCTGGGTCATTAGGAAAAAAAGGAATATTTTTAATAGATCACCAAGACTTCTGCAAGATCAGTGTTGGACAAATGTAGTCTAATACGCCTGAAGCTGTAGCATGCATGCAATGCAAAAACAAACAAACAAATAAAAAACTGCTCATTTTAAATAAAGTAAAATCAATGACCAACCCCCCCAAAAAATCACTCTGTTAACCTGCATGTGATGACACATGTTCAATTAATGTCATCACTTGTGCATTTGCTAATCACTTATTCAACCCCCAGTGGTGCCAAAGGCTGGCAGTTGAGCCTCCCGGGAGGTCTGGCCTGGGGAACCTCTCTTTTGATGGAGCATGCAGGCATTTTTTTTTTTTTTTTTTTTAAGAACCTGCAGTCCCCTCCAGGAAACCAGCAGCAAGGAGCAGTAAATCAATAGCTACGCAGTGTGGGCAAATGACAACCCGTTTAGTTTGGCGGCCTACTTCGTTTCACAACATGTGGCCTGGCCTTCTAAACCGAAGGCAGGGTCTCAGGGAGAAAATATTTCCCTGCACTAAATCAGATTTGGCAGCAGGTGGTCCATGGAGTTGTGAGTGAGCTGCCTCTACACCTGCCAAGGACTGCGGAGCCAAAAGAAAACACTCTATTTTTCTCCACCCAGGTGACTCTCCTGCACCTCCCACTGGTTCAATATATCAATGGTATCTAGCCGGTGGTGATGTGTCATCCGTCAGGATTGCAGCATCTTCAGAATAATCATTTTGTTATCAGAAGAGTAAAGAATGCAAAGGGTGAAACTATGTTGAAATAACAAACAGGATTATAAGGGCCAAAGTCAAAGTCAGCTGGTACAGCTGAATTGGGTAAGTGATTAAGAAAATGGATGGACAAATTAAAATGACACTTTAGTTCAACATTACTCTTTTGCAATTTGAAAGAAAATTATATTATTCCTAATGATTACTGTTTTTGACTGCCATAATGCTTTTATGGCCTTGATCCCTGTGAGGAACAATCAATTTTGCCATCTGATGTATTGATGCAATCTATTTTCAAAGAGAGGATGAAAGAGCGATCTGTACATAGAAATTCAACTCTCTGGCTTTCATGAGACCGCTGTAATATTCCTCTGGGCCAAAACCTGTAGCACGGTTGACAGAAGGAAAATTAATTCCCATCATGTTCTTAAATCCACGACAATTTGTCCCAAGCAGCAAAGTCACTCTGAGAGGGGAAAAAAAAGCGATATAAAACTAAATGTAAGATGAATTATGCATGTGAGGGGCAAAACTCGATTATACCGTTATTTATCTGATTGACTGGTGCTATGGCAGTGAGGTTCAATTTCCGCTCCTTCGCTCACACTTCATAGCCTCTTACTCTCTGACGATCTCTAATCTTTACATTTCAGAAAACGTACCGTGACTGTTTTTTTTTTTTTTTTTTTTTTCTTCTCTCTTCATGTCTCCTCTCTCCTCATGGCAGCCAGGTGGTACACTTCACTGGGCTTCAAGAGGACAGTTATTAATCTATAACAGTGTTTCGTTGCCATCTTTTGTAATTTGTTTCTCCTATAAACTCAGTAGTCCCCTAAACAGCTCATGTACACTGATGGGTCATAAACTGATGGAAAATTTGTGGGTTTCTAATGAAACCATTTTAAAGATTATTAACATGTATTATTTTTACAAACTTAAAAGAGGAAGCACAGAGGAAATACCCAAAATAAAACAATATACAACCATTGATTAATGTGCTTCAAGGTGTTTTAGGAAATCTTATAATCTAGTATTTAAATATTAAGGAAGTGAACAGTTTTAGCACTTTAAGTTCAATAAATATGTGATGATTTCAGTAAGTAGTCATGTTCAGTACTAACCAAAATCGTTTTCCATAACAGAGCAGTTCTACTTTAATTTTGTATACAGTTTGACAGTGTTATTGAACTCCTAAAAATGAAGTAGCAATACAGTCAATTTACTTTCAAGCTTTATATTTTAGTTGACATTCATTAAAGGTATAGGCCAAATAAATAACTGACCTAAAATACAACCTTGCAAATTTCAATACATTTCAAAAAAAGCATTATATTTTACTACGTTTTGAGAAAATCTTCCACCATTTCAGTTCAGTTGTGAATATTCGTCTTAATTTTTAATGACTATTGTGTTAAAAACTAAATGTATTAATCCCACATGCAGTTGTAACAGCATACAGGTTAAAGGGGCTGCACTTCACATGACTTTGACTGTAACATTGCATCGTACAGTTATTGGTTGTTTTATATTCTTGTGAGTGAGGATGTCAAGTGGGAACCTCTTATTTTGGCGTCCTTCACTGACAGCGGACTTGCCACACTTATTAAAGTATGGAAGCATTGTCAAATTGCTTTTAAGAGCCTATGGATGCCAGAACTATTGCTCCACAACCTTCCCCAGATTATTCAATCTCATAGTCCTATTGCTGGCTCAAGATAAGATGGAGAATCCATGCAGTGGAGGCTTATCTGAACTTAGCACACACGCTCAGGAGTATGGGATTTCACTCCAAATTCCTTCCCTGCACTCCAGGTATGACCCAATTAATGTGAGAATTTACTGCCTCTTGCGTTCACCTCCTTCCACATCAATAAATGATAAGGATTTTTAATAAAGGTTGCAAAGGGAACTTTCACAAAAATATCAGTGTGACTATTTTTTCAAACGAGAAAAAAATGCTTTTTAAAAAAAAAAAAAAAAAATCACAATTAGCTTATACCTTTCTGCTTTCTACATTACTGCTAGTTTCATTATATTTTGCTAGAAATGTAGGTGAAATACGTGCAACAGTTACTAAAATGCAAACATAGTGGCCCAGTTTTCATAAAGGACAGTCCAAAGCTCTTTGGATATTGCCTTTTGGTTTATTCTCTCTTAAGATGATCTCACACTCCTTCAGTAATGGTATGGTCTAGGCTCTAGAGTGGCTCATCCATGACTGATATGTTTCATTGTATGTTTTTTCTATCCAGGTACGCTTTTACTACTTTTGGCATTGTGTTTGCGATCATTATCATACTGAAAAGCAAAGCTGTTGCCAATCAGACACTTACCAGATGGTACAGTGCATCCAGAAAGTATTCACAGCACTTCACTTGTTCCACATTTTGTTATGCTGTAGCCTTATTCCAAAATGGATTAAATTTATTTTTCCCCTCAAAATTCTACACACAATGCCCCATAACGTCAAAGTGTAAAAAGTTTACTTGGAATTCTTGTAAATTTATTAAAAACCAAAACAAAATGATAACATGTGCATAATTATTCACAGCCTTTGCCATCACCCTCAAAACTGAGCTGATCCACTTTATAGCATGGTCAAATATAAATACAATATAAACACTAAAGCAAATATAAATAAAACATAAAGATATTTTTTGTGAGTCCATCAATTTTCGCAATATGTCCAATACCAGGGGCTGAAATGCAGTTCCAAATCACAGTAGAGCATCCACCCAGTTTTACAGATGTCTGTAAACATTCACTGTTGTACCTCTCTCATGATCGCCGCCTTACATGTTGACAGTGATTTCACCCACAAATTTCAAATTTGGTTTCTTCATTCAAATAAAATACCTCATCCTTTTTTCCAGTGCCTAAGATACAATCTAAAATCCAATCCTTGCTAAATTGTCTGCTATGTTTAGACACAACACTGGTTCATCTCCTTGAGTTATCTGCCTTTTTTATGCTTTCATAGGTCAGTATTAAATGATTTAACAAATAAAATGCCTCTGAAAATGGTCAGGTGCAAGGAGTGGACAGGAAATTAGTGAAAAAGCAGCCGCTGTCCAAAGAAAAACTTGAAAAGACCTTAAGAAAGCCTCTATAACTATTGCTCAAGACCACTTTAAAAGAAATTTAAGAAAGTCTTACTCCTTGGAAGTAAAACATAAAGACGTGAGGGGTAGCTGAAAACGTCTGCACAGTACTGGTACACAAAATAAAGAACATCCAACAGTGCAACTTGTAAAAACACATTTTCATAAATTTTGCAACACAGACAGGCATTAGAAAAGTTAATAAATAAATAATGCAAAAGGCTGAAAAAATCTTTTTTGTTATCGTTGTGACCCATAAAGTTAGGTGTCTATTATCTGCTATCTATAATTGTCTGAGTAGCAACATCAGTCTCACTGGTAGATTGTTAAGTTCATCTGTCTGACCAAGGTTTTGACTACTGGTTTGTTTTCGGAAGTAGCAACTATGGAGGATGGTTCAAAGTTCAATATCATCCAATATTTCCCCTCTTTCCTGTTGTTTGTATCGATTTTCACTCCTTTACCTTTATACCTATGCTAATAAAAGTTTTTGTTTGGGGCTGTGTATCTGTAGTCAACAAAATCAAAGCAAAAAAAGTAGATGTTAAACTTTACTGAATTCATGGTCATGGTTAATATTAAGACAAAGGTAAGAACCTTTATTGTTATTTTATATCACTTATTATAAATTGTCTGGCAGCAGTGTGTTACGTATATTGTAGCACGACCCTCCTCCAAGGCTAAATGTGGTTCATATTTGTGTCAGATCTGTGCTGTGGTGCTTTGTGATCAAAACAGACAGGTGCATTTTAGTGAGTCATTTTAACAGTGACACACATTTTATGTAAAGCATTGTATTGCCAGACAGTGTTGCTCTATACCTTTTATAAAATGCACTTGCTTTGATCAAAGTCAATTATTCTTTCGAATTATGGATTTTCCCCATGCTCAGAGATGTTACACAAAGTGGTACTAAAGACTTGGCTGGACCATCTTTGATGTTTTTCTGCACAGTGTGATCATTATTGACATTAGTGCTAATCTGGGGGCAAATGCCAGAACAGCTGTCTGGAAAAAAAAAAAAAAGAGAAAGGATTACTGGCACTAAAGAAGTCCCAGAGGTTGGACAAAAATGCCATGACTGATAGTCAGAGCATGAACCAGACCCAATAAACAGTAATTATCTTAAATACTTGGGTGTTTGGGTCCA